>NW_023331762.1:0-41115 GCF_011100685.1 Canis lupus familiaris | reverse complement strand
TCTGGGGAAACTGGGTGTTGGGCTCCATTTCAGTGAGATGTTTCTGAAGCTAACAGGCCACAGCTGGAGCCTGGATGAGGCAGGTGTGGCCTCTGGAGCACCCGACTCCTCCTGCATGGCCTCCTACAGCACCCTGAGCGTCCCCGGGCACCCGAGCCCAGGCCCCACCCGGGTGCGCATGCGCAGTAGGCCTCCTCTGCCTTCACTAACAGAGCCAGCCTGTGTTGGGGAGGCCTAGGAGGACATGGGGACGTGTGTCCACTGATGAATCCCAGCCTCCTCAGGACCTTGAAGTCTCAGGGAGAATTGGGCCGCGTTCATGTGACAGGATCCCTTGTCTCCTCAGGACCAGAAGTGAGGTTCAGGAAGATGTGGGCCCGCATCCACACTGCCAGGAGCCCTAGGCCGCCTCAGGTCCCGCGGGGAGGCTTCAGGAAATTGTGGGCCCGCATCTACGCTGACAGGAGCCCCTGACTGCCTCAGGACCTGTGGGGACTTTCAGGAAGATGTGGCACCGCTTCCACTCTGGCAGGAGCTCCCGGCCCCCTCAGGATATAGTTGAGGCTTCTGGAAGCTGGGTGCTGCATTCACGTGACAGGACCCCCATCCTCCTCAGGACTGCACTTTGGCTTTGGGACGTATGGGATGTCTATGCTGACAGGAGCCCACAGCCTCCTCAGGACTCGGTGAGTTTTCTGGGGGACGTGGGGCATGCCAAGCTGACAGGAGCCCCCGCCTCCTGAGGACCTGCTGTGAGGTTCCAGAGGATGTGAGCATACTCCACAGTGATAGGAGACCCGGTGTCCTCAGGACCCGCTGACTATGACTCAGGAACATGTGGGCCATGTCCGCACTCACGAGCCCGGTTCTCAGGACCCCCGTGAGGACTCTGGAGGTGCCATTGGGGGCCACGTCCAATCAGAAGGGACTCTCACAACCAAGGGTAAGTGAATGTGTAGAATAATGGTAGGGTCAGGGGGAGGGCAGTTGGGGGTTAGGCTTAGGTTAGATGTTAGGGTTATGATTATGCTTATGGTTAGATTAGAGGTTAGGTGAGGGATAAGTGTAAGGGTCAGTGTTAGGAGTTAGGATGTGGGTTAGGGGTTGGACAGGATTTAGAGTTAGGGTTAGGGTTTAGGCTTAGGGATTAGGGCAGGAGGTTGGAGTTGGGGTAGGGTTATGGTTAGAGTTAGGGTTGGCTTAGGTTTGCATTTAGGGTTAGGGTGGGTGTGAGTTAGGGTTAGGGTTAAGGTTAGGGTTAGAGTTAAGAAGGCAGGTTTAGGGTTAGGGGAGGGTTAGGTTAGGATAGGGTTAGGGCTAGGGTTAGGTTAGTGTTGGTTTGGGTTAGTTTAGGTCAGGTCAGGGTACGGTTTGGAAAAGGGTAAGAATAGGTTAAGGAGTGGTTAGGGTGTTTTAGGGTACGGGTTAGGTACAGTTTGGGTATGGATAGGATTGTATTAGAGGGTTAGGGTTAGGGTACGATTAAGGTTAGGAATAGATTTGAGTACATTAAGTTAAGTTAGGTTAGAGGGTAGGTTAGGGTTAGATTTAAGGTAGGGGTCGGTTAAGGTTTAGAATAGGTTTAGGATTAGGGTGAGGTTGGCAGGAAGGTTAGTGATGTGTTTGGTCTGTGTTTGTGTTTGGTTTTCATTAGTGATAGGTCTTGTTTAAGGTAGGTTAAATTAGGAAGTGTAGGGTTAGGCTTATGTCTGTGTATGGGTTAGAGTTTGGGTCTTGGATGTGCCTGCCTGGGACTCCATATCTTGGGCAGTTTAGTTTTATGCACTCTATTTAGGTTTTGGTGTTAAACAGAATACTTAAGAACAAGGAATTGGAGCCCACAGGACACGAAATGAAATATGGACCAGACTTTTACCACGTCCTGCAAAACTCACTCAAACCCTCTTCCATTGTGGGTGGGACTGCGGGCTAGTGCAGCCGCCCTGGACAGTGTGAAGGCTCCTCAGGAAGTGACAAATAGAGCCACCCTGCGACCAGCAGGTGAACAGCCTGTAGCTCACTCCGAAGATACAGATGCAGTGAGACTCGAGACAAGCTGCCCCCCAATTTCCACAGCAGCCGGGTCCACAGTAGCCACACTGTGGGAGGAGGCTTGGTGCCCTCGGGCAGATGATGGATAAAGAGGATGGGAGATAGATGACGGTCATAGAGAGAGGAATGGTATTCAGATATCAAAGAGAAGGAAATCTTGCTATTTGCAATGACGTGGATAGAACTAGAGGGATCATGTTAAGTGAAATAAATCAGTCGGGAAAGAGAATGACCGTGTGGTGTCATTCATAGGTGGAATTAAAGAAGCAAAGCAGATAACAACTGTAAAGGGAAGGAAAAACAAATATGATAAAACAGATGCAGGAAATACAGACTCTTAATGATAGGAAACAAACTGAGGGCCGCTGGAGGTTGGGGATAACAGGGGACTGGCATGAAGGAGGGCACATTATGTCACGTGCACTGCTGTTATCTCCAACTGGTGAATCCCTGAATTCTTCCTCTGAAAGTATAATACACTATACATTACTTAATTAATTTAATTAAATTAAGTTAAAAAATCATTTGTATCAGAGCACATTTCCTTCTACTCTCAGTTTTGCTCATTCAGCTTATACCGAGACCACCCACCGTGGGTGTGGTTTGTCTAAATAGGCCCCATGCCTCGTCCATGGCCCAGCCCTGGGCTAGAACTCACGACCCCTTAGATCAGGACCGGAGGTGAGGTCAGGAGTCGGATGCTTAACCAACGGAGCCAGCCAGGGGCCCGAGAACCACACTGCTTTATCCTGTGTCTCTGTGACATCATTTGAAATAGGAAAGTGCTGCATCCCGGTCTCTCCTGCTTCTCCAATACTGATTTGCTGTCCGGGGTCATTTGTGGGGGCGGAGGGATGTTACAGGGTTTTTTTTTCCTATTTATAGGATCTGCCACCATGATTTGACAGGAATGACATTGAAATAGAGGGTGGCTTCAGGAACTGCGGACATTTTCACAAGATGAGGCTCCCACCCACGAGCCCAGGACGGCCTCCCAGAGCCTGGTATGGCTCAGTGCACAAGTCTTGTGCTCCTTTGGCTCAGTCTCATTATTTATTCTCTGTGATGCTCCTGAGAAGGGAGTCACGTCCATCATTTCCGTCCTGAGTGCTCATTGTCAGGACACAGCAAGCCCAACAATAGAATAAAAACTGAGCACAGAAGATAACTAGAGAATCCCTTCCTGTAGAAATAAAAGAACTAAAATCTAGTCAGGCCAATGTTAAAAATGCTATAACTGAGATGCAGTCCCAAGTGGAAGCCTTAAAAACAAGGAAGGTTCGGGACCACAGACACAGAAGTAGGGAAGTCAACCACTTATTAAAACAATAACATTCATGTCATAGGAGACTCAGAAGATGAAGGGAGAGAAAAGGTAGGCCTTGCTCAGACATTAGAAATGACAAATACCCACCGTTTGCTTCAACGTGGATGGAACTGGAAGGTATTATGCTGAGTGAAGTAACTCAATCGGAGAAGGACAAACATTGTATGTTCTCATTCACTTGGGGAATATAGATAATAGAGAAAGGGAATATAAGGTAAGGGAGAAGAAATGTGTGGGAAATATCAGAAAGGGAGACAGAACATAAAGACTCCTAACTCAGGGAAACAAACTAAGGGTGATGGAAGGGGAGGAGGGCGGACGGTGGTGGTGAATGTGTGATGGGCACTGAAGGGGGCACTTGATGGGATGAGCACTGGGTGTTTTTCTGTAGGTTGGCAAATTGAACACCAATAAAAAAATAAAATTATTATAAAAAACAGAAAGAAAGAAAGAAAGAAAGAAAGAAAGAAAGAAAGAAAGAAAGAAAGAAAGAAAGAAGAAAGAAAGAAAGAGTGGCACCTGTGTGGCTCAGTTAGTTAAGCTTCTGCGTTAGGCTCAGATCATGATCATGATCCAGGTCCCAAGTCAGGCTCCCTGTTCAGCAGGGAACCTGCTTCTCCCTCTCCCTCTGCCCCTCTCGCTCATGTTTTTCTCTCCTCTCTCTCTCAAATAAATAAAAAACATCTTTGAAAAAGAAACAAACAAACCCACAAGGAAGAGAAATCTCCCATGCAGAAGAATTTTAAACAATTTGTGCAGACATTGCACCGTCAAGTTCATGAGCATAGCTTCCCACTCTTAAGTGTGGAATACACATAGTAACTTCCTTCTACAAAATATAATATGAAAAAGTTAAAATAATATTGATAATATAATAGTAATAATAAAAATTAATAATAATAATAAAGAATCAGTTTACTACGGAGAAAGCTGACAAACACTACCTCAGCAAGATGATCAGATCGATACCAAGACTGATAAATCATGTTGATAGTATCTATCCTTTATATGATATAATGAAAATGGCAGTATATCTCTGTATATAATCCACAAAAACAGTTCAATTATGAGATAAATGACAGACATGTCCCAACTGACGGAAAGCTTACAAAATACTCTACTTCTCAAAGTGTTCCAGTTCAACAACAACAAGGAAAGGCTGAAAGACTGTCACAATCCAGATGAGCCTAAGGAAACAGGAGGACAAATGGAATGTGATATGAGGGATGGTAACTTAGCAAAAACTAAGGAAATCTGAATAAACTATGGTCTTTGGTTAATGCGACTATTTTAAATTTGATTCATTAGCTAATATTTCTACCGTAGTAATATATCAATAATTGGAGAAAATGAGTACAAGTGCATGTGAATGCACTGTAATATCTTCTCAATTTCCCTATAAATCTTTGTTTTTTTCCTAATAAATAAGATTTATTTTGAAAATTGACTTAAATGAATCAGGCTCCAAGTGTGAAGACATTTTAAGAATAGTTGAATTAACTTTTGCCTTATTCTTAAAGAGTTCCTTTGATGGAAACAAAGTAAGAATTTCATATCAGAAGGAAAGAAAGACACTTATGAACACGTATAATGCCTCCTCAACCTGAAAAGCAGGAACGGATAATAAATAGCAAAAATCAGATAAAAATAATTCTAGTATAATAGACACCATATTGCAAGTGCATTTAAAATTAGCAATGCATAACATTTATTTCCTTGACATTTGTCTTCCAAAGAGTTCACAGTGTTTCAGTGTCAGTTGAAACAGGGGAAGAATCTCAGGGAAGAATCCTTCACACAATAATTGGACCATTGGTAATAATGTCTCTCAGTTCTTTCCAAATCCATACAGATGCATTTCCTGATGAGTGACTGAACTGTGAAGAAAGAGATGAGAAACCCTCATCCCTCTGAACTACTTGTGTCAGAATATTTTAAGCATAGTACTACGGATAGTAGTAAATTATCCTTATTAACAGGAAATACGTCTCAGATTGGAATCTGAGCAATCAGATGGGCAGAGAAAAAACGCTTTGACTCGCTCCTCATCTTTTAAAGACAAAGGAGAGGTTTTCTATGTACAAAGTCAGTTGTCAAGATAGCCTTAGGGAATAAGTCTGCAGCATCGAATCCCGAATCCTGCTGCACAGCTGGGATGCCCGCACTCCAGGTTTCCTGATTCCAAATCACTGGGCCTGTCCCCCAACAAGGGTGCCACGCTGAGATCATTTGCAATTGATCTCTTAGGAGCTCTGGGGAAGGGGGAAGGAGCTAAGAGGCCTAGCTAGGATAGGATGGGACAGGATGCATGGAGGCCGAGAGAATTAAGGTCATTCCAATTAAAATTCAGCGTTAGCACATGCCCAGCCATCCCAGGCCCCTGTGAAGAAGAGCTGAAATTTACATTACTTCAGTTACAGGAAAAAAACAAAAGTTTACAGCTTAATGTCCTAGAAAGCTCCACAATAGAATCAAAACTGAGCCCAGGCCAAGGGCAGGAAGCCCCTATTAGAATGAGAACAGAGCTCAATGCCCTTGAAGGCCCCATATCAAAATGTAAACAGAACTTGAGGAATTGCTCCAGCCCTTCTGGAGGTCCCTGAGACCAGCCCTTAAAACTAAGGTAAAACCCTCCTCGGGGTCCAAGTCCCTGTTCCGCTGTGTTGGGTATACTTGGACACAAGCTTGAGCTTATAAATAAACCCTCATGTGTTTGCATCAGTGTCGGCTTCTCTGTGGTTTCTGGGATTCGCAATCTTGGTCACAACACCCCCGTGTTCCCTCCCACCTTGGCTGAACCCCTATCCCCTCCCACCCAGGGTGACACTCAATCACCTCCCCGCACACAACAGCTGGGCACAGGCCGTCACACAGGTCCCACGAGCACGGTGAGCACTCCCGCTGTCACTGGCCTCCCAGAGGAAGGAAGGAGGTTTCGGCAGGACACACTCCCATGGTGACCACAGGGCTCCCTGTCCAGCACGGCAGCTCGTGACAGGTCGGGGTCTGTGTCCCCGACGCCTGCTCCTCCTTCCTGGTTTTCCCACAGGAAATGAAGGAGGAGGCCCTGGTCTCCTCCTAGGACATCACACAGGTAGACCTGGAGGTCAACAGGACGTTCGGCAGCCACATCATGTTTTATGACTGCTAAGGGCCGGGTGAGGCTGCTGGGCCAGGGGGCTTTGGGGCCCTGGGGGCTTCTGGGTAGGGAAAATGGGGACTCTGAGGCCAGGGGGAGAAACAGCAGCCAACAACACACCCCTCCATGGTAGGGTGATTGGGATCTCTCCCGTGCCCACACCCCCGGGCCTCAGGGATGAGGAGGCCACTAGGATGGGGCCTCCAGGGGTTGCCATGGGAGCTGAACACCACTGGGGAGAGGGACGGCCCCTTGAGAAGCAGGGGACGGGGTGGGGGACATGGGGGGAAGGAACCGGACCTGGGGGCCAAGCGGCATGGCCGCGGCTGGAGCAGGACACACATCGATCCCATGTGGGTCGGACGGGTCAGAGTGACACCCACTCTCGGTGCTTTATATATTTCTAAATTCTATGCATTTAATTTGAGACAATTTGCAATTTGTAAACACACATAATATGATGACCCCCAGATAATGCCCCCAGTGCAGCCAAGGCCCTGCAATGACCACACCGCGCCCCAGGGGCAGGTGTCACAACAAACCCCAGACTGGGGTCGCCTTTAATTGTAGACGTTTCCTTGTGCATCTTAGAGGAAGAGATACCCTGTGTCCGCAGGCCCCCCTCATTCCCCACTCCCACATCATCCCCCTACATCATCATCCCCAATGGCATCCCACCTACACTATCCCCCTCACACCCACACAGCCCCACACAATCCCCACCCACACTATACCACAACACCATCCCCCCTACACCAACCCCCACACTCCACCAGAATCATACTCCTGCCCCCACACCATCCACCCCCACACGATTTACCCCCAGCAAGGACCCGGTGCAGGTGCCCCCTGTGGGACATGCTCAGCCTCCCCTGCTTTCTTTGCATACCCTAATCCCATCAGAAGCCCAGGTGTCCCATAGAGTACCCAGGGGTTGCAGGGAGGAGGAAAGACATGGAGCCCCTGACAGGGTGGGTGCAGATGAGTGGTGCAGAGGATGCACCGTGCCCTGCCTCCACACACTGCCCCTCCTGGAGGGCGGCACACCCTGCACAGGACACCAGCCCCTAACCCAGAGGGACCTGGGCTGACCTGGCTGAGTTGATTTGAGCCCCCCCCAGGCCCAACACAAAGACTAATGGGATCCAGCCCCCCATGGCCCTGGCCAGCCCTGGATTCTGGCCCCGGGCTGAGTGAGCCCTCTCAAAGCTGGATGTGGCCTCTTTGGCCCTGGGTGTACCCCACAGAACCAGGTCGCTGACCTAGGGCACCCTTTGGATCCTGGGACACCCCAGGGTGGGGAGAGCAGGGGTAGGCCGGTGGGCCAAACCCGCACCCACACCATGAGGCAGGCTGCTCCAGGTGCTGGGGCCCCAGGGAGCCCGAGGCCGGGGTCCAGCTGCCCTGTGGGGACCCTGCACAGGAGCCCATGAGCTGCAGGTCCAGGTCAGCTCTGCTGTCCTCAGAACGGTCTCTCAGGCTGAAACCTCAAGACACGCGCCCCCACCCGGATTCCACACATGCTCCCAGGTGGGGGACTCCAGCACCCACACCCACAACCTGTGTCATTCTTGCCCTCCCCCCTAAAGGACAGAAAGGTCTCTCTCACCATGGGAAGGCACGCACCCTCGGCGCTGAGCCCGTTTGCTGTAGAAAGTCAATAAAGTGTTGTGGTGCGAAAATGCACAGCCAGCCCATTTCTGTGTCTCCCAGAACACTGTGCACGGAGCTTGGAGAGACCCCCAGAGAGGAGGAGGGGGCACCAACCAGGCCCCATCAGCCCCTGAAAGGGGCGCCACCATGCACACCCAGCTGATGTCCCCATGTGCCTTCCAGGGGTGGCCAGACGCCAGGGTCAGGACCTGACAGACTTTACTGGGACTCAGGCTGTGCCCCGCAGGCCAGGAGGGGCTGGGACAGAGTGACAGCCAGGAAGCCTCAGGTCACCAGGATCTGTGCAAAGCCACCTGGAGGTCTGTGCTCCCTCTGTCCAGGGGGCCTGGGCTGGCTGTGTTCCGGGGCCCTTCCTCCACCCATCATCCCTGTGACTGTGTGCCTGGGACATTGAGGGCCTCCCCAGGGTGGCCCCGATATCTGGCTCCCTACTGGAGAGGCATCGGGGAGAAGAGAATCAGCCGGCACATGGCGGGCCCCACTGCCAGACATGAGAATGTGGCCGAGCTGGACCTTCCAGCTCTGCTGACCCTCCAGTGGAAAGTCACTGCACGAGCGAGCACCGGGTCGGCCAGGAGACCCCAGCTAGCCGCCCAGCTCCAGCAACAGAAATGATGTTGTGCCAACCATTTCGGCATTTGGGTGACCCAGCCAGAGGATCCGATAGATTCATGTGATAGCTGCATGTGATATACACACACACCCCAAAACCAACAAAAGTCAGAATCCCCCCATTGTTGTCAAAAAGCAGCTACATGATTCCATACATGACGCTGTGGTCCCCTATAGGATCCATGGAAGGCGGTATAAACCACGACTGCAGAGGTCCCGGAGGTATGGAGATGTGCCTGATGGGTTCCAACAAGGAGCACAGAGGGTCAGGAAGCATCCTACGGAGGGGGGGGCCCTCCTAGGAAAGGATACCAGGTCCCTGTGAAGGCTATGGATGGTGAAATCTGTCCTCCTCCCTTTCAGCTTCTAGTTTTCCGCCTAAATGCCATTTTCCTCAATCATAATAGCAAAAATTTATTTTATGTTTTTAAATTTCTTTTTATTGGAGTCCAATTTGTATGAATTCTTTCTTCAGCAAGGGTGTCATTCAGGATAGAAGGAGAGTGACAGATTGTCCCAGACAGGCAAAATATAAAGGAGTTCAGGACCACTTAACCAGTCCAGTAAGGAATTTTAAGAGGGACTGTTCCAGTGGGCGAAAAAAAGAGACCAAAAGCAACAAAGACTAGAAAGGACAAGAGAACGTCACTGGAAACACCAACTCTACCGGTAACACAAAGGCAATAAGTTCATATCTTTCAATAATCACTGTGAATTCTGATAGACTAAATGATCCAATCAAAAGATATAGGGTATCAGAGTAGCTTAAAAAACAGGATCCGGGATGCCTGGGTGGCTCAGGGGTTGAGCCTCTGCCTTTGACTCAGGGTGTGATCCTGGAGTCTGGGATCCAGTCCCATATTGGGCTCCTGGTGGGGAGCCTGATTCTCTCTCTGCCTAATTTTCTGCCTCTCTATCTCTCTCTCTCATAAATAAAATCATTATTAAAAAAACAAGATCCATCTGTATGCTGCCTACAAGATGCTCACGTTAGACCTTTAGACACCGGGAAATTGAAAGTCAGGGGATGGAAAACCATCTATAAATGTAATGGATATCAAACGAAAGCTGGAGGACCCATACTTATATCAGACTAACTAGATTTGAAACGAAACCCTGGGGGACACCTGTTGGCTCAGTGGTTGAGCATCTGCCTTCGGCTCAGGGGGTGATCCTGGGATCCCAGGATCGAGTCCCACATCGGCCTCCCTTTGGGGAGCCTGCCTCTCCTTCTGCATATATTTCTGCCTCTGCTTCTCTGTGTATCTCTCATGAATAATAAATAAAATATTTACATTTCAAAAAAGAAAGAACAAATACTTTAAGAAGCGATGAAGAAGGGCATTATTTCATAATTAAAAAGACTCTCTATCAAGATCAAACAACTAAATATTTATGCTGCCAACATGGGAGTAACTAAATATACAAACCAATTAACAACAAACGTACAGAAACTCACTGATAATAATACAATGACAGGGGATTTTAACACCCACTTATGGCAATGAACCAATCATCTATGCAGAAAATCTACAGGGGAACAATAACCTTGACACTCTGGACCAAAGGGACTCAACAGATATACTCTGAACATTTCTTCCTAAAGCAGAATACACATTCCTTTCAAGTGCACATGGGACATTCACCAGAACAGATCATATCATGGCCCACAAATCACCCCTCAACAGGTACAAGAGGTACAAGAAGACTGAAATCACACCATGTACATTTTCGGACCACGAGGCTATGAAACGCTAAGTCAAAAGTATGAAAAAATTTGGACAGACTAAAAATACATGGAGATTATGAACATCCTACTAGAGAATGAATGCAGCAACCAGGAAATTAAATAGGAAATTTAAAACAAATGAAAATGAAAACATGTTTCTCCAAACCTCTAGGATGTAGCAAAGGCAGTCCTATGAGGGAAGTATACAACAATACAGGCCTACCTCAAAAACAAGATGTCTCCCATACACAACCTAACCCTACACCTAAAGAGGCTGGAAAAGGAATAGCAAACAAAGCCTAAAGCCTGCAGAAGAAGGGAAAAAATAAAGATGAGAGCAGAAATAAACAATACAGAAAAAACAAAACAGTAGAAGGGAATAACGAAACTAAGAGCTGGTTCTTCAAAATAATTAATAAAATGGATCAAGCCCTAGACAGGCCTTATCAACGAGAAAAGAGAAAACCTAAATAAATAAAATCACAAATGAGAGAAGAGAGATCACAATCAACACCAGAAAAATAAGACAATTATAAGGGAATACTATGAAAGATTATACGCTAACATACTGGGAGACCTGGAGGAAATGGACAAATCCCTAGAAATGTGCAAACGAGCAAAACTGAAATAGGAAGAAATAGAAAATGTGAACAGACCCATAAGTAGCAAAGGAATTGAATCAGCAAGGCACCTGTGTGCCTCAGTGGTTGAGCATCTGCTTTGGCTCAGGTCATGAACCCGGGGTCCTGGGGGATCAAGTCCCACATCAGGCTCCCCGCATGGAGCCTCATTTAACCTCTGCCTATACCTCTGCCTCTGTGTGTCTCTCATGAATACATAAATAAAAACTTAAAAAAAGAAAAAAGATAAAAAGATGAGAAAGGACCCAAATAAAATCACAAATGAGAAAAGAGAAATAACAACCAACACTACAGAAATACAAACGACTATAAGAGAACATTATGAAAAATTATATGCCAGCAACCAAGAACCTGGAAGAAATAGATCAATTCCTGGAAATATATAACATAGCAAAAATGATGAAGAAATAAGAAACTTGAACAGACAGATAACCAGCAACAAAATTGAATCAGCAATCAAGGATCTCCCAACAGGAGACGCTTAGATCAATAGAACAGAATGGAAATCCGAAACAAGATACAAACCTGTAACTCTATGATCCATTAATCGACAACAAGGCAGGAAGGAATATCCAATGGCACAAAGACAGTCTCTTCAACAAACCCTAACCCTGACCCCAGGATAAGAACAAATGGTGTTGGGAAAACCAGGAAGCCACATGCAGAAGAATGAAACTGGACCACTTTCTTACACCATATATATAAAAAATGAATTCAAAATGGATGAAAGACCTAAATGTGAGACCTGAAACCAATCAAAGAAGAAAAGATAGGCAGCAACGTCTTTGACATTGGCCATTGGATCTTCTTTCTAGATATGCCTCTGAGGTGAGGGAAACAAAAGCAAAAATACTATTGGGACTTCATCAAATTGAAAAAGCTTCCACAAAGTGAAGGAAACAACCAAACCTAAAAGGCAACATACAAAATGAGAGGAGATATTTGTAAACAACACATCCAATAAAGATTTAGTATCCAAAATACATAAAGCAAATATAAATCTCAGCATCCTAAACACAAATTATCCAACTGCAGATGGGCAGAAGACATGAATGGACTTTGTCTCTGTCAAGACATCCAGATGGCCACCACACACAGAAAGACAATCAGCGTCACTCATCAGCACGGAAAAGCAAACCAAAACCACAATGAGATGTCACCTGACAGCCGTCATAATGGCTAAAATTAACAACACAAGAAACAACAGGTGTTGGTGAGGCTATGGATAAGGGGGAGCCCCCTTACACTCCTGCTGGGCATGCGAAAATGTGCAGCCACTGTGGAAAACAGTGTGGAGGGTCCTCAAAAATTTAAAAATAGGGGATCCCTCGTGGCGCAGTGGTTTGGTGCCTGCCTTTGGCCCAGGGCGTGATCTTGGAAAACCGGGATCGAATCCCACATTGGGATCCCGGTACATTGGGCCTGCTTCTCCCTCTGCCTGTGTCTCAGCCTCTCTGTGTGACTATCATAAAAATAATTTGAAAAAAGAAGTTAAAAATAGAGCTACCCTCTGATTCAAAAATTAAACAGCTAGGTATTTACCCTGAGGATACAAAAGTAGTTTAGTAGATTCAAAGAGGGACACGCAGCCCAGTGTTGGTAGCAGCGTTATCAACAACAGCCAATCTGTGGATACAGCCCAAATGTCCATCGACAGATGAATGGGCAGAGACGATGTGGTAAATATACACACTGCGACATCACTGGGTCATCAGAAGGGATGAAATGAAGCCATTTACAATGACGTGGGAGAATTGTAAAGACTTATGCTAAATGAACTCAGTCAGTCAGAGAAAGACAGATACCACATACCATACAATTGCATTCACATGTGAATTTTAAGAAACCAAACAAACTGGCAAAGGGGCGGAGGGGGGGGATGAGAGAAGCAAACCAAGATACACACTCTTAACCACAGAGAATAAACTAATCAATACCAGAGGAAGGTGGGGGGAAGGGGAATCAGGGGTTTGGGATAGTGGAAGTCACCTCTGACCACTACCAGGCGTTGTATCCAAGGGTTGAATCACTATGTGGTAAACCTGAAACTATATCATACTGTGTTTACAAACAGGAATTCAAGTAAAACTTTAAAATAATAATTGGTAGTATTGATGAAACATGAGCGCACTAGAGATAAAATCAGAAAGGCAACTGAAAATCCAAATAAAGAGCATTTAGAGCCACAAAACCCCTCCTTAGCTCAGCTCAGGAGAAGACTGCCATGCCTATTCTCACCCAAGCAGAAGCCTGGATTTTGATTCTCTGGGGAGGCCACAGACTTGGTGGAGTCAGGCTACCTTTAACCCAAAACATAAATAGAGTTCATAAAACTAAACTGCCCAAGATATTAGGAGTCCCAGTGCAGGCACATGCCAAGACCCATACTCTACCCATACACAGACATAAGCCTAACCCTACACTTCAGCCTAATGTTAACCTAAACCTTAAACAAGAACTATCACTAATCGAAAACCAAACACAAACCCAAGACCAAAACACATGCACCAAACCTTCCTGCCAAGCCTCACCCTAAATCCTAAACCTATTCTAAACCCTTAACCCCGACCCCTACCTTAAATCTAACCCTAACTCTAACCTCTAAACCTAAACTTAACTTAATGTACTCAAATCCTATTCCTAACCTTAATCTGTACCCTAACCCTAACCCTCTAATACTAATCCTATCTCATACCACAAACTGTACCCTAACCCGTACCCTAAAACCAACCCCTAACCCAATCCCTAACCCTATATCTTACCCTTTTCCAAAACCGTACACTGACCCTGACCTGACCCTAACCCCTAACCAAACACTAACACTACCCCTAGCCCTAACCCCTATCCTAATCCTAACCCTCACCCTAACCCTAAACCTAGCCCTAACTTTAACTCTAACCCTTAAGTCTAACCCCTAACCCTAACTCACACCCTAATCCCTAACCCTAACTGCAAACCTAAGCCCAACCCTAACTCTAACCATAACCCTAACCCCAACTCCGAACCTCCTGCCCTAATCCCTAAAGCCTAAACCCTAACCCTAACTCTAAATCCTGCCCCTACCCCTAACCCACATCCTAACTCCTAACCACTGACCCTTACTCTTATCCCTCACTCTAACCTCTAATCCATAACCATAAGCATAATCACTAACACCTAACATCTAACCTAAGGCTAACCACCAACTGCCTCCACTCCCCTGACCCTACCATTCATTCTACCCATTCACTTACCCTGTGGTTCTGAGAAGTCCCTTCTGATATGGACGTGGTCCCCAACGGCACCTCCAGAGTCCTCCAGGGGGTCCTGAGGAAGCCGGGCTCTGTGAGTGCGGACATGGCCCCACGTGTTCCTGAGTCATAGTCAGCGGGTCCTGAGGACGCCGGGTCTCCTGTCACTGTGGAGTATGCTTCACATCCTCTGGAAGCCTCACAGCAGGTCCTCAGGAGGCCGGGGGCTCCTGTCAGCCTGGACATGACCCCACGCCCCCCAGAAAACTCACCGTGGGTCCTGAGGAGGCTGTGGGCTCCTGTCAGCATAGACCCAGCCCCATATATCCCAAAGCCGAAGTGCAGATCCTGAGGAGGACGGGTGTCCTGTCAGTGTTGACATGGCCCCACATTTTCCTCAAGCCTCACCATAAGACCTGAGGAGGCTGGGGGCTCCTGTCAGCATGGACCTGGCCCCAAATCTTCCCAAACCTTCACAGTGTGTCCTGAGGAGGCTGGAGATTCCTGTCAGTGTGCATGAGGCACCCACATCTTTCTTAAGCCTCACCAGAGGCCCTGACAAGGCTGGGGTCTTCTGTCCGCATGAACGCATCCCCATATTTCCCGAAGACTACACCAGGGGTCCTGAGGAAGTCAGCGTCCTGTTGTGTGGATGTGACCACACGTACACCCAAATTGTCACCGAGGGTTCTGAGGAGGCCGCGGCTCCTGTCACCCTGAATGCGGCCCCCAGCTTCCAGAAGCCTCAACTTATATCCTGATGGGCCTGGGAGTTCCTACCAGAGTGGACGCGGTGCCACATCTTCCTGATGCCTCCCCGCGGATCCTGAGGTGGCCCAGGGGCTCCTGTCAGCGTGGATGTGGGCCCACAATATTCTGAATCATCCCCGTGGGTCCTGAGGCAGCCCAGGGTCTCCTATCAGGGTGTATGCGGGCCCACATCTTCCTGAAGCCTCACCGCGTGTCCTGAGGAGACTGGGGCTCCTGTCAGCGTGAACGCGGCCCAATGTCCCCCTTTAGACTCCCTGCGCATCCTGAGGAGGCTGTGGCTCATCAGGGTGGACGCGTCCCCATGTCCTCCTCAGGCCTTCCCAGCACAGGCTGGCTCCTGTTAGTGCAGGCAGAGGAGGCCTACTGCACATGCAGGCCCCCTGGGTGGGGCCTGGGCTCCGGCGCCCCCTTCGGGCCACTAGGCGCTGCAGGAGGCTGTGCAGGAGGCAGCTTGCTGGTGCAGGGGCAGCACCTGCCTCCTTCCAGGCTCCAGCTGTGGCCTGTTAGCATCGGAAACGTCTCACTGAAACGGAGCCCAACACCCTGCTTCCCCAGAAATACTTAAGGACAAGGAATTGGAGCCCACAGACTGCAAAATGAAATGTGGACCAGACTTTTACCATGTCCTGCAAAACTCATTCAACCCTCTTCCACTGTGGGCGGGACCACGGGCTGGTGCAGCCGCCATGGAAACACTGTGGAGGCTCCTCAGGAAGTTACAAATAGAGCCGCCCTGCGACCAGCAGGTGCAGTGAGACTCGGGACACCAGCACCCAAATGTCCACAACGGCCAGGATCCACAGTAGCCACACTGTGGGAGGAGTCTCGGTGCCCTCAGGCAGATGATGGATAAAGAGGATGGGAGATAGATGATGGTCATAGAGAGAGGAATGGTACTCAGCTATCAAAGAGAAGGAAATCTTGCCATTTGAAATGACGTGGATAGAACTAGAGAAATCATGTTAAGTGAAATAAGTCAGTCGGGAATGAGAATGACCGTGTGGTGTCATTCATAGGTGGAATTAAAGAAGCAAAGCAGATGAACATCTGTGAAGGGAAGGAAAAACAAATAAGATGAAAACAGATGCAGGAAATACCAACTCTTAATTATAGGGAACAAACTGAGGGTCGCTGGAGGGTAGGGGACGGGCGAGGGGATAACAGGGAACTGGCATGTAGAAGGGCACGTGATGTCACATGCACTGCTGTTATCTCCAACTGGTGAATCCCTGAATTCTTCCTCTGAAAGTATAATACACTATACGTTAATTATTGGGTTTAAATTAAATTAAGTTAAAAAAATCAGTGGTATCAGAGCACAATTCCTTCTGGACTCTCTGTTCTGCTCCTTCAGCTTATGCCGGGACCACCCCCCGTGGGTCTGGTTTGTTTAAGTAGGCTCCACACCTCGTCCATGGCCCAGCCCAGGGCTAGAACTCACGACCCCGAGATCAGGACGGGAGGTGAGGTCAGGTGTCGAATGCTTAACCAACAGAGCCAGCCAGGGGTCCCAGAACAACACTGCTATATCCTGTGTCTCTGTGACATCGTTTGAAATAGGAAAGTGCTGTGTCCCGCTCTGTCCTGCTTCTCCAATACTGATTTGCTGTCCAGGGTCATTTGTGGGGGCGGATAGATGTTATGGGTTTTTTTTTTCCTATTTCTAAGACCTGCCACCATGATTTTGATACGAATGACATTGAAACTGAGGGTCGCTTCAGGAACTGTGGACATTTTCACAAGATGAGGCTCCCACCCCACGAGCCCAGGACGGCCTCCCAGTGACTGGTATGGCTCACTGCACAAGTCTTGTGCTCCTTTGGTTCTGTCTCATTATTTATTCTCTGTGATGCTCCTGAGAAGGGAGTCACGTCCTTCATTTCCTTCCCGAGTGCTCATTGTCGGGACACAGCAAGGCTACTCTGCTCTGTAGGGTCAGTTTGTGTCCCCTGACTTTACTGAACTCACTCCTTATTTCTAACAGGTTTTGGTGGAGGCTCTCAGGTTTCCTGTTTGTAGTACCACGTCTTCAGCATATAGGGACAGTGTGAGTTCCCCTTCCAGTTGTGGAACCTTTACTGTTTACATCTTAATGTCCTAGAAAGCCCCACAATAGAATCAAAACTGAGTTCAGGCCAAGGGCAGGAAGCCCCTATTAGAATGAGAACAGAGCTCAATGCCCTAGAAGGCCCCATATCAAAATGTAAACAGAACTTGAGGAATTGCTCCAGCCCTCCTGGAGGTCCCCTGAGACGAGCCCTTAAAACTAAGCTAAAACCCACGTCGGGGTCCAAGTCCCTGCTCCGCTATGTCGGGTGTACTTGGACACAAGCTCGAGCTTGTAAATAAACCCTCGTGTGTTTGCATTGGTGTCGGCTTCTCGGTGGTTTCTCGGATTCGCAATCTTGGGCACAACAGTCTGAGATAAAAAAACAAAACCAAAAGAAGCTCGGACGCAGGCAGAGTAAAAGCAGGGTTCTGAGAGAAGCAGCAGAGACCCGGGGGGTTGGCGGCTCTTCTGTCGAGGCCCCTGCAGATGGGGGGATGGGATGCTCAGCCCCAGCGCCAGAGGACCCAGCGTCCCCACCCAAATCCCGCCCATCAGCAGGGAGACTCAGGGAGCAGCACAGCGCCGCCCACTGGAGGCCAGAGGCGCTGACGCCCACCCTGCCTCTGACCCCGCAGGTGCATCTACCACGCAGATGTGCACCTGAGAATCAGCACCAAGACCCATCCCGAGACCCTGCACAGACCATTCGCTGCCACCAAGCTGTCGGACCACAGAGGCTGCAGAGCTTCAGCTCTGCCTGGAAAGTAGGGTCTGGCTTCCTTTGTACTTTGTGCTTTATTTTCATGTATTTTCTTTGATTCTATTTTATAAATTGCCTTATTTTAATTTTTATGTATGTACCTTATATATTTCTTATATTTACTTTCATGGTACTTTAATTGTTTTTCTTACTTTGGGATTTAGAATCTTTAACAAGCAGGCCAAAATAATCTGGTGGGGTTTTTTTTTGGGGGGGGGGCAGTTGCTATTGTTTTTCTTGTTTTTTCTTTTTCTTCCTTCTTTCTTTTCTGGAAAAAATAATGAGATGGAGAAATTCACCTCCATAAAATAACATGAGGTTCTACTCACAGCCAGGAAGTTCATCAATACACATATATGATGTCTAACTACAGTTTAAAACAATGATTATAAAGATAGCAGCTGGGCTGGAAAAAGAGCACAGAACAAAACTAGAGAATCCCTTACTGTAGAAATAAAAGAACTAAAATCGAGTCAGGCCAATGTTAAAAATGCTATAACTGAGATGCAGTCCCAAGTGGAAGCCTTCAAGACAAGAAAGGTTATGGACCACAGAGACAGACGTAGGGATGTCAGCCACTTATAAATCAATAACATTCATATCATAGGAGACTCAAAAGATGAAGAGAGAGAAAAGGTGGGCCTTGCTCAGACATTAGAAACGACAAATACTCACCATTTGCTTCAAAGTGGATGGAACTGGAAGGTATTATGCTGAGTGAAGTAAGTCAATCGGAGAAGAACAAACATTGCATGTTCTCATTCACTTGGGGAATATAAATAAGAGTGAAAGGGAATATAAGGGAACGGAGAAGAAATGTGTGGGAAATATCAGAAATAGAGACAGAACATAAAGACTCCTAACTCTGGGAAATGAACTAGGGGTGATGGAAGGGGAGGAGGGCGGGGGTGGGGTGAATCCATGACGGGTACTGACGGGCTGAGCACTGGGTGTTATTCTGTATGTGGGCAAATTGAACACCAATAAAAAGTAAATTTATTATTAAAAAAAAAAAGAAAGAAAAAGTGGCATCTGTGTGGCTCAGTCAGTTAAGCTTCTGCCTTAGGCTCAGATCATGATCCAGGTCCCAAGGCAGGCTCCCTGTTCAGCAGTGAACCTGATTCTCCCTCTCCATCTGCCTCTCTCGCTCATGGTTTATCTCTCCTCTCTCTTTCAAATAAATAAATGACATCTTTTAAAAGAAACAAACAAACTCAGAAGGAAGAGAAATCTCCCATGTAGAAGATTTTCAAAGAAGTTGTGCAGACATTCCACCCTCAAGTTGATTAGCATAGCCTCCCAATCTTATGTATGGAATACACATAGTAACTTCCTTCTACAAAATATAATATGAAAATATTTATATAAAAATGATAATATAATAATACTAATAATACTAATAGGAATCACTTTACTACGGAGAAAGCTGACAAACACTACCTCAGCAAGATGATCAGATCGATACCAAGACTGATAAATCATGTTGATAATATCTATCCTTTATATGATATACTAAAAATGGCATTATATATCTGTATATAATCCACAAAAAGATTTCAATCATGAGATAAACAACAGACATTTCCCAACTGAGGTAAATTTTACAAAATACTCTACTTCTCAAAGTGTTCCAGTTCAACGACAACAAGGAAAGGCTGAAAGACTTCACAATCCAGAGGAGCCTAAGAAAACATGAGTACAAATGGAATGTGATATGAGGGATGGTAACTTAGCAAAAACTAAGGAAATCTGAATAAAGTATGGTCTTTGGTTAATGCGAATATTTTAATATTGATTCAAGGATAATATTTGTACCTTCCTAATATACCACCACCATCATATCCCTACCCCACAACATCCACCCCCACACCATCAGCCCCCAGCAAGGACCCAGTGCAGTTGCCCCCTGTGGGACATGCTCAGCCTCCCCGGGGTTCTCTGGATACCCTGCTCCCATCAGAAGCCCGATTGTCCCATAGAGAACCCAGAGATTGCAGGGAGGAGAGAAGGCAGCGATCCCCGAAAGGCTGGGTGTAGGTGAGTGGTGCAGAGGACACATTGGGCCCTGTCTCCGCCCACTGTCCCTCCTGGAGGGCGGCACACCCTGCATAGGACACCAGGCCCTAACCCAGAGTGACCTGGGCTGACCTGGCTCTGCACTCTGTGGGGGCTAGGTTGATTTGAGCTCCTCCCAGGCCCAACACAAAGACTAATGGGATCCAGGCCCCCAAGGTCCTGGCCAGCCCTGGATTCTGGCCCCAAGCTGAGTGAGCCCTCTCACAGCTGGATGTGGCCTCCTGGGCCCTGGGCATGCCCCACAGATCCAGGTTGCTAACCTAGGGCAGGCCTGGGGATCCCGGGACACCCCAGGGTGGGGAGAGGATGGATAGGCCAGTTGGCCCCACCCGACCCCACACCAGGAGGCTGGCTCTTCCAGGTATTGGGGCCCCAGAGGGCCCAAGGCAGGGGTTCAGCTGCCCTGCGGGGGCCCAGTGCAGGAGCCCATAAGCTGCAGGTCCAGGTCATCTCTGCTGTCTTTAGAACAGTCACTCAGCCTGAAATCTCAGGACACACGCCCCCACCCGGAGTCCACACATGCTCCCACGATGTGGACTCTAGTACCCGCCCCCCCCACCGTGTGATTCTTGCCCTCCCCTAAAGGACAGAAAGGTCTCCCTCCCCAGGGGAAGGCGCGTATTAGGCTCTGAGCCCCTTTGCTGTAGAAAGTCAATAAAGTGTTGTGTGAAAATGCACAGCCAGCCCGTTTCTGTGTCTCCCAGAACTCTATGCATGGAGTGTGGAGAGACACCCAGAGAGGAGGATGGGGCACCATCCAGGCCCCAAACAGCCCCTGCGGGGGCGCCGCCAGGTACACAGAGCTGACATCCACCCGTGCCTTCCAGGGGCAGCCAGACGCCAGGGTCAGGACCCCACAGACTTTACTTGGACTCAGGCTGTGTCCCCTGGGCCAGGAGGGGATGGGACAGAGTGACAGCCAGGGAGCTTCAGGTCACCAGGGTCTGTGCACAGCGACCTGGGAGGTCTGTACTCCCTCTGTCCTGAGGGCCCAGGATGGCCGAGTTCCGGGGCACTTCCTCCCCTCCCCGCATCCCCGTGCCTGTGTGCCTGGGGCACAGAGGGCCTGCGGGGCGTTCAGCGTGGCCCTGGAAGGGATGTCAGGACCCACGCCCTGGTGTTGTGCCCAAGATTGTAAATCAGGGAAACCACCAAGGAGCCCACACCGATGGAAACTCCCGAGGGTTTCTTTACAAGCTGGAGCTTGGGTGTAATTGCACCCAACACAGCGGAGCAGGGACGTGGATCCTGAGACTAAGAGGCATAGCAGCTTTATAGAGGCCAGTGGCCCATGGGATATGCAGAAAGTTGCACAGTCATGCCGGTCCACACGCAGGTGGCCAACTGAATTACACCTTACCCTATAGTATCCACTTGAGCTGGCCTATTACTTTGGTCAGAATCGTCGCACAGCTTTGGGGGGCACAAAGCAGGGTTACATTGTTATGAGCCGATTTCCGAATAGGGTGTGCCCAGCGGCCTGACTAGGGTGGGGCAGCGCCTTAAGCAATAAGCAGCTCATGTGGAGGTCATAGGGGAGGTGGCAGGTGTAGCACAAAATGGAATCAGTCCTGCTCTGCTTGTCCAGGGGTAGGGGATTTTTGTTAACTTTCCTGGGTCCCACACTTACAGCTCACGAACCTGGGTCACCCTCACCAGGTGGACTCAGCCTGCACACCTTGTGGTTCTGGATCTCTCATACCAGTGTGTGGAGGGCACCGTCCTCGCCCTAGTGAGTAGGGGCTGGGTGAGCATGGGACTCGCCAGAAGGCCAGGCAGCACAGGGGACCGAGAACCCCAGCCCTGACCCCTACTCGAATCCCACACACAGGCAGCAACAGGGTTCCCCATCATGGGTAGCCAGCTCCTCAGGATCTCCCCCCAGGGTGGTGCTGAGGTCTGACTCACTGCTGGAGAGGCATCGGGGAGAAGAGAAACAGCTGGCGCTCAGCGGGACCCCCTGCCGGACATGGGAATTTGGCCGAGACGGAACTTCCAGCTCAGCTGACCCTCCAGCGGAAAGTCACTGCAGGAGCGAGCCCCGAGTCAGCAAGGAGAGCCCAGCTATCTGCCCAGCACCAGCACCAGAAATGATGTTGTGCCAACCATTTCGGCATTTGGGTGACCCAGCCAGAGGATCAGATAGCTGCACATGATATCTGCATGTGATAGACACACACACAACCCAAAACCAACAAAAGTCGGAATCCCCCCAATGTTGTCAAACAGCAGCCGGATGGTTACATATACCACGCTGTGGTCCCCAATAGGATACATGGTAGACGTTATAAACCATGACTGCAGAGGTACTGGAGGCACGGAGATGTGCCTGCTGGGTTTCAAAAAGGAGCACAGAGAGGCAGGAATCATCCTACAGAGGGGGTGCCCCTCCTAGGAAAGGACACCATGTCCCTGTGAAGGCTACAGATGGTGAAATCTGTCCTCCTCTCTTTCAGCTTCTGGTTTTCCTCCTCTTTTGTTCTTCCTAATTCTAGTTTAGCCTCCACCCTGCATCCAAGACAATGACCAAAGAGGCTTCATTATGACATCGCGTCCTAAAAGGAGGCTGAGCTCTGGCTACCGGGTTCAGAAATGGTCATTGCCTAGGTGTATGCTGATCCCCCGAACTTGTGGCTTTGTGGCTCTTCTCTCCCTACAGAATGAGGGGAACCACAGGTCTTACAATGAAAGACGCCCACTTCCCATCGGGCGGGACTATCCCTTGTGGAGGACGTCATCTGGGCCAAGTAGTACAAGCGGGGTGATCAAGAATAGTTCGCAGGTGAGACATAAGCAAACACTTACCTTTGATGTCATGATTTATTTGTTCATCCATTTATTATTTGTTAAATAATTTCGTTTCATGTCCTCTCTATACCCAACATGGAGTTCAAACTCACAACCCTGAGATCAAGATCCCCCAACCAGGCCAGCCAGGCACCCCAGTGCCATGTTTCATAACTCTTTGCTTCCTTGCCTATCTCTGCATTGAACTGGAACATTGAGTCCTTGACGGGAAGCTTTAGTTACCTCCGAATCCTAGAACGTTCTCACTGTATCCCAATCCTAGATTGACATTTACCATTGAATAGCACTTTAAATAAATAGTCAGTAAAATAACTACTACAGTAAAGGAAATTATCAACTTTTCACGTGTGTGGGCCCTGCTCCCTGGGCTCCCAGGGAAGCTATGGTTTCTTTCACATTGATCAGGTCCAAATGACTCCACCACACCTCAAAGCGTGGGCTCAGTTTCTGCCCTGACACATGCAAGACCCCTGCTTCAATTAACATGTATCAATCAATCAAAGAGAGTCTGACCGGATCTGTGTGGTTCGTAAGAACATGGGACTCTTGTTCTTGGGGTAGCAAGTTCAAGCCCCATGTTGGCTGTAGAGATTACAGAAAAATAAAATCTTAAAAAAAATCAATCAGTTGATCTTGAGGAGACACAGCCCTGGATCCCACAAGGGCAGAGAGCCAACTGACGGGTCTACGCACAATATTATAAGCAGCAGTGCACAAAATCTGAACTTTTAGAAGTCTCCTAGAGTGGGGGACACACCAGCCTTAAGGTGTTCAGGTGGAGAAGTGGGGGGCAATCCCTGGAGCGACAGGGTGGGCTCAGGATCCCAGGGGTCCCAAGGACAGTGGCGCCAACTGTTCCCAGGCACAGGAGTAGGAACCTGGCTGAGAGCAGCAGGACTCGGGCCAGCTGTCTGCCCTGTGTGGCCATAAGCTGCAAACCCCTGTGCTGTCACGGGGCCCAGTTCCTGGGACAGGCCAGCAAAGGCCAGGAGTGCGAGGAAACCCTCCTGGGCAGGAAGAGCACAGGGCTTCACCAGGGCAGCCCCTAAAATTTGGAGTTTTAAAATTTAGTCACTTGTCTGTGTGGAGGCTGAGAAAATTGAGGCCATTCCACTTTAAGTTCACTGTTAGCACAAGAACTGCCATCCCAGGACCCTGTGAATAAGAGCTAAAATTTACATTACTTCAGTTACAGGAAAAAAAGAAAAAAACAGCTTACAGCTTAAGGTCCCAGAAAGCCCCATATTAGAATGAGAACAGAGCTCAAAGCCCTTGAAGGCCTCATGTCAAAATGTAAACAGAACTTGAGGAATTGCTCCAGCCCTTCTGGAGGTCCCTGAGACCAGCCCTTAAACCTAAGCTAAAACCCACCTTGGGGTCCAAGTCCCTGCTCCGCTGTGTGGGGTATACTTGGACCCAAGCTCGAGTTTGTAAATCAACCCTCGTGTGTTTGCATCGGTGTCGGCTCCTTAGTTGTTTCTCCGATTCGCAATCTTGGGCACAACAACCCCAAGTCCCCTCCCCACCTGGGCTGATCCCCTGTTCCCTCCAACCCAGGCTGACCTTCAGTCACCTCCTGCCCACAGCAGCTCGGCACAGGCCCTCAGAGAGGTCCCACGGCCACGGTGGGCACTCTGGCCGTCCCCGGCCTCCCAGGAGAAGAAAGGAGGTTTCGGTAGGACACACTCCCATGGTGGCCCAGGGCTCCCTGCCCAGGATGGCAGCTGGTGACAGGCCATGGTCTGTGTCCCTGATGCCGGCTCCTCCTCCCCGGTTTTCCTGCAGGAAATGAAGGAGGAGGCCTCGTCTCCTACAGGGACATCACGCAGATAGACCTGGACATCAACAGGACGTCGGCAGCCAAATCATGTTTTGGGACTGCTAGGGGGTGGGGTGAGGCTGCTGAGTCAGGGGGCTTCAGGGCCCCGGGGGAGGCCCAGGGGCTTCTGGGTAGGGAACACAGGGCTTAAGAGGCCGGGGGAAGCAACAGCAGCCAGCAACACACCACTGTATGGTAGGGTGCCGGGGAAGACCCCTGTGCCCCAACTCCCAGGGCTTCGGGGATGAGGAGGTCACTACATTGGTGCCTCTAGGGGTTTCCATGGGAGCTGAACTCCGAAGGGGCTAGAGACGGCCCCTTGAAAAGCAGGGGACTGCAGTGGGGCCCGTGGAGGGCAGTAACCAGACCTGGGGACAGGCGTCATGGCCATGGCTGCAACAGGACACACATCGATCCGATGAGGGTCAGACAGGTCAGGGTGATACCCACACTCGGTGTTTTATATATATCTAAATTCTATGCATTTAATTTGAGACAATTTGCAATTTGTAAACATACATAGTATGATGACCCCCAGAGAATGCCCCCGGTCCAGCCAGCCCCCTGCACTGACCACACGGGGCCCCAGTGGCAGGTGTCACAGCAAACCCCAGACTGGGGTCGCCTTTATCTGTAGACGTATCCGTGTGCATCCGAGAGAATGTGGATGCCCTGTATCGGCAGGCCCCCCACGCCATCCCCCTTATTCCCCACCCCCACACCATCCCCCTTCATCATCATCCCCAATGGCATCCTACCTATACCACCCCCCTCACACCCACACAGCCCCACACAATCCCCACCCACACTATACCACCCACCATCCCCCCTACACCATCCCCCACACTCCACCACCATCATGCCCCTGCCCCCACAACATCCACCCCCACACCATCTGCTCCCAGCAAGGACCCAGTGCAGCTGCCCCCTGTGGGACATACTCAGCCTCACCAGGGTTCTCTGGATACCCTGCTCCCATGAGAAGACCGGGTTTCCCATAGAGTACCCAGGGGTTGCAGGAAGGAGGGAAGGCAGGGAGCCCCCGACAGGGTGGGTGCAGGTGAGTGGTGCAGAAGACCCACTGTGCCCTGCCTCAACCCACTGTCCCTCTTGGAGAGCGGCACACCCTGCATAGGACACCAGCCCCTAACCCAGAGGGACATGGGCTGGCTTGGCCCCAGGCTCTGTGGGGACTGGGGGGATTTGAGTCTCCCCAGGCCCAACAGAAAGACTAACGGGATCCAGCCCCCATGGCCCTGGCCAGCCCTGGATTCCGGCCCCAGGCTGAGAGAGCCCTCCCACAGCTGGATGTAGCCCTCCTGGGCATGCCCAACACGTGCCTAGGTCGCTGACCTAGGGCAGGCCTGGGGATCCCGGGACACCCCAGGTAGGGGAGTGGAGGGGTAGGCTGGTGGGCCCCACCCACACCAACACGAGGAGAGAGGCTCCACCAGTTTCTGGGGCCCCAGGGGGCCCAAGTCCGGGGTCCAGCTTCCCTGCGGGGACCCAGCACAGGAGTCCATGAGCTGCAGGTCCAGGTCAGCTCTGCTGTCATCAGAACTGTCTCTCATGCTGAAACCTCAGGACACGTCCCCACCCTGAGTCCAAACATGCTCCCAGGTGGGGGACTCCAGCACCAGCCCATGCCCCACATGTGATTCTTGCCCTCCCCTAAAGGACAGAAAGGTCTCCTTCCCCAGGGGAAGGCGCACACCCTTGGCTCTGAGCCCGTTTGCTGTAGAAAGTCAATAAAGTGTTGTGGTGTGAAAATGCACAGCGAGCCCATTTCTGTGTCTCCCAGAACTCTGTGTAGAGGGTGTGGAGAGACCCCAAGAGAGGAGGAGGGGGTACATCCATGCCCCAAACAGCCCCTGCAGAGGCGCTGCCAGGCACACCCAGCTGACATCCACATGTGCATTCCAGGGCGGCCAGATGCCAGGGTCAGGCCCCACAGACTTTACTGGGACTCAGCCTGTGCCCCGCAGTCCAGGCGTGGCTGGAACAGAGTGACAGCCAGGGAGCCTCAGGTCACCAGGGTCTGTGGAAAGCAACCTGGGAGGTCTGTGCTCCCTCTGACCAGGGAGCCGGGGCTGGCCGGGTTCCGGGGCACTTCTTCCACTCCCTGCATCCCTGTGCCTGTGTTCCTGGGGCACAGAGGGCCTGCGGGGTGGTAGCTTGTGTTGTGCCCAAGGTTGCGAATCTGAGAAACCACCAAGGAGCCCACACCGATGCAAACTCCCAAGGGTTTCTTTACAAGCTGGAGCTTGGGTTCAAGTGCACCCGACACAGAGGAATAGGGACTTGGACCCCAAGACTAAGAGGCGTAGCAGCTTTATAGGAGCCAATGGCCCATTGGAATGTTGAAAGATGCGTAGTCATGTCGGTCTACACGCAGGTGGCCGATTGAATTACACTTTACCCTATAGTATCGACTTGAACTGGCCTATTACTTTGGTCAGAATTGGCACGCAGTTTTGTGGGGCACAAAACAGGGTTACATTGTTATGAGCCAATTTCGGATTAGGGAGTGCCCAGCGGCTTGAGTCGGGTGGGGCAGCACCTTAAGCCAAAAGCAAGTCATGTGGGGTCATAGAGGAGATGGCAGGTTGAGCACAAAATGGAATCAGTCCTGCTCTGCTTGTTCAGGGGTAAGGGATTTTTGTTAATTTCCTGCATCCCACACTTCAGCTCACGCACGTGGGCCACGCTCACAAGGTGTACTCAGCGTGCACACCTTGTGGTGCTAGATCTCTCACACAAGGGTGCGGAGGGCACCCTCCTCGCCCTAGTGAGTAGGGACTGGGTGAGCATGGGGCTCAGCCTGAAGGCCAGGCAGCACAGGGGACCGAGGAACCCCAGCCCCATCCCCACCCAGACTCCCAAATACAGGCAGCACCAGGGCTCCCCCCCATGGGCAGCTGACTCCTCAGGAGCTCCCACCAGGGCGGCCCTGAGATCTGGCTCCCTGCTAGAGAGGCACTGGGGAGAAGATAAGCAGCCAGCGCATGGCAGGACCCACTGCCCCACATGGGAATATGGCCAAGGCGGACCTTCCAGCTCAGCTGACCCTCCAGCAGAAAGTCACTGCAAGAGCGAGCCCTGGGTCTGCCAGGAGAGCCTAGATAGCCACCCAGTGTCAGCACCAGAAATGATGTTGTGCCAACCATTTGGGCATTTGGGTGACCCAGCCAGAGGATCCGATAGCTGCACGTGATAGCTACATGTGATAGACACACACACAACCCAAAACCAACAAAAGTCGGAATCCCCCCAATGCTGTCTAACAGCAGCCAGATGGTTACATACATGACGCTGTTGTCCCCAATAGGATACATGGAAGACGCAATAAACCATGACTGCAGAGGTGCTAGAGGCACAGAGATGTGCCTGCTGGTTTCAAACAAGGAACACAGAGGGGCAGGAAGCATCCTACAGAGGGGAGGCCGCTCCATGGAAAGGACATCATGTCCCTGTGAAGGCTAAGGATGGTGAAATCTGTCCTCCTCTCTTTTAGCTTCTGGTTTTCCTCCTAAATGCCATTTTCCTCAATCATAAGACCAAAAATTTATTTTATGTTTTTAAATTTCTTTTTCTTGGAGTCCAGTTTGTATGAATTCTTGCTTCATCAAGGGTGTCATTCAAGAGAGAAGGAGAAAGAAAGATTTTCCAGACAGGCAACATATAAAGGAGTTCATGACTACTTAACCAGTCCAGTAAGGAATTTTATTTTTTTTAATTTTTATTTATTTATGATAGTCAGAGAGAGAGAAAGAGGCAGAGACATAGGCAGAGGGAGAAGCAGGCTCCATGCACTGGGAGCCCAATGTGGGACTCGATCCCAGGTCTCCAGGATCGCGCCCTGGGCTAAAGGCAGGCATTAAACCGCTGCACCACCTAGGGTTCCCCAGTAAGGAATTTTAAAAGGCACTCCTCTAGTGGGGGAAAAAAAGAGACCAAAAGCAACAAAGACTAGAAAGGACCAGAGAACGTCACCAGAAACACCAACTCTTCCGGTAACACAAAGGCACAAAGTTCATACGTTTGAATAATCACTCTGAATGCTGATAGACTAAATGTTCCAATCAAAAGATAAAGGGTATCAGAGGGGAACAAAGACAGTCTCTTCAACAAACCCTAACCCTGACCCCAGGATAAGAACAAATGGTGTTGGGAAAACCAGGAAGCCACATGCAGAAGAATGAAACTGGACCATTTTCTTACACCATATATATAAAAAATAAATTCAAAATGGATGAAAGATCTAAATGTGAGACCTGAAACCAATCAAAGAAGAAAAGATAGGCCGCGACGTCTTTGACATTGGCCACTGGATTTTCTTTCTAGATATGCCTCTGAGGTGAGGGAACAAAAGCAAAAATGCTATTGGGACTTCATCAAAATGAAAAGCTTCCGCAAAGTGAAGGAAACAACCAAAGCTAAAAGGCAACATACAAAATGAAAGGAGATATTGGTAAACAACACATCCACTAAAGAGTTAGTATGCAAAACACATAAAGGAAATATAAATCTCAAGATCCTAAAAACAAATTATGCAACTGGAGATGGGCAGAAAAATGAATGAACTTTGTCTCTGACAAGACAGCCAGATGGCCACCAGACACACGGAAGGACACAAAGCATCACCCATTATCAGGGAAATGCAAACCAAAAGCACAATGATATATCACCTGACAGCCGTCATAATGGCTAAAATTAACAACACAAGAAACAACAGGTGTTGGTGAGGCAATGGAGAAAGGGTAGCCACCTTACACTCCTGGTGGGCATGCGAACAGATGTAGCCACTGTGGAAAACAGTGTGAAGGTCCTCCAGAAGTTAAAAAAAGGGGATCCTTGGGTGTTGCAGTGGTTTGCTGCCTGTCTTTGGCCCAGGGCGCGATCCTGGAGACCTGGGATCAAATCCCACTTTGGGCTCCCGGTGCATGGAGCCTGCTTCTCCCTCTGCCTGTGTCTCTGCCTCTCTCTCTGTGACTATCATAAAAAAAAGTTTTTTAAAAAGAAGTTAAAAATAGAGCTACACTACGATTCCAAAATTGCACAGCTAGGTATTTACCCCAAGGATACAGAAGTTGTTTAGTAGATTCGAAGAGGGACACGCAGCCCAGTGTTGGTAGCAGCGTTATCAACAACAGCCAAACTGTGGATACAGCCCAGATGTCTTTTGACAGAAAAATGGGCAGAGACGATGTGGTAAATATACACACTGCGACATGACTCATTCATCAGAAGGGATAAAATGAAGCCATTTACAATGACATGGGAGAAGTGGAAAGGACTTATGCTAAATGAACTCAGTCAGAGAAAGACAGATAACAAATACCATACAATTGCATTCACATGTGAATTTTAAGAAACCAAACAAATTGGCAAAGGGGCAGAGGGGGGATGAGAGAGGCAAATAAATAAACACACTCTTAACCACAGAGAATAAACTAATAAATACCAGAGGAAGGTGGGGGGGATGGGGAACCAGGCGATGGGGATAGTGGAGGGCACCTGTGACCAGTACCAGGCGTTGTATCCAAGGGTTGAATCACTATGTGGTAAACCTGAAACTATATCATACTGTGTTTACAAACAGGAATTCAAGTAAAACTTTAAAATAATAATTGGTAGTATTGATGAAACATGTGCGCACTAGAGATAAAATCAGAAAGGCAACTGAAAATCCAAATAAAGAGTATTTAGAGTCACAAATCCCCTCCTTAGCTCAGCTCGGGAGAAGCCTGCCATGTCTATTCTCACCCCAGCAGAAGCCTGGATTTTGATTCTCTGGGGAGGCCACTGACTTGGTGGAGTCAGGCTATCTTTGAACCCAAAACCTAAATAGAGTGCATAAAACTAAACTGCCCAAGATACTAGGAGTCCCAGGGCAGGCACATGCTAAGACCCAAACTCTAACCATACACAGACATAACCCTAACCCTACACTTAAGCCTAATGTTAACCTAACCCTTAAACAAGACCTATCACTAATCGAAAACCCAACACAAACCCCAAGACCGAAACACATGCACTAAACCTTCCTGCCAACCCTCACCCTAACTCCTAAACCTATTCTAAACCCTTAACCCTGACCCTTACATTAAATCTAACCCTAACCTCTAACCCTAACCTTATCTTAATGTACTCAAATCCTATTCCAAACCTTAACCTGTACCCTAACCCTAACCCTCTAATACTAATCCTATCTCATACCCCAAACTGTACCCTAACCCGTACCCTAAAACTAACCCCTAACCCACTCCCTAAACGTATCTCTTACCCTCTTCTAAACCGTACCCTGACCCTGACCTGTCCCTAACCCTAACCCTAACCAAACAATAACCCTAACCCTAGCCCTACTCACTATCCTAATTCTAACCCTCGCCCTAACCCTAAACCTAGCCCTACCTATAAACCTAACCCCTCACCCTAAACCATAACCCTAACTCACACCCTAACCCCTAACCCTAACTGCAAACCTAAGCCCAACCCTAACTCTAACCATAACCCTAACCCCAACTCCTAACCTCTTGCCCTAATCCCTAGAGCCTAAACCCTAAGCCTAACACTAAATCCTGTCCCTTACCCTAACCCCCATCCTAACTCTTAACTACTGACCATTACCCTTATGCCTCACCTAACCTCTAATCCGTAACCATAAGCATAATCACTAACACCTAACATCTAACCTGACGCTAACCACCAACTGCCTCCCCTCCCCTAACCCTACCATTATTCTACACTTTCACTTACCCTGTGGTTCTGAGGAGTCCCTTCTGATGTAGACATGGCCCCCCACGGCTCCTCCGGAGTCCTCCAGGGGGTTCAAGCGAGCCAGGCTCCTGTGAGTGTAGACATGGCCCAACGTGTTCCTGAGTCATAGTCAGCGGGTCCTGAGGACGCCGGGTCTCCTGTCACTGTGGACTATGTCTCACATCCTCTGGAAGCCTCACAGCAGTTCCTCAGGAAGCTGGGGGCTCCTGTCAGCCTGGACATGGCCCCACGTCCGCCAGAAAACTCACCGCGGGTCCTGAGGGGGCTGTGGGCTCCTGTCAGCATAGACGCAGCCCCATATGTCCTGAAGCCAAAGTGCTGGTCCTGAGGAGGACGGGGTTCCTGTCAGGGTTGACGTGGCCCCTCATTTTCCTCAAGCCTCACCATAAGACCTGAGGAGGCTAGGGGCTCCTGTCAGCATGGATGTGGCCCCAAATCTTCCCAAACCTTCACAGTGGGTTCTGAGGAGGCTGGAGACTCCTGTCAGTGTGCATGAGGCACCCACATTTTTCTTAGGCCTCACCACAGGCCCTGACAAAGCTGGGGTCTTCTGTCCGCATGGACGCATCCCCATATTTCCCCAAGTCTACACCGGGGGTCATGAGGAAGTCAGCGTCCTGTTGTGTCCATGTGGCCCCAAGTCTTCCCGAAGCGTCATGGAGGGTTCTGAGGAGGCTGGGGCTCCTGTAACCATTAATGCGGCCTCCAGCTTCCAGAAGCCTCAACTTATGTCCTGAGGGGCCCGGGAGCTCCTGCCAGAGTGGACGTGGCACCACATCTTCCTGAAGCCTCCCCGCAGGTCCTGAGGCTGCTCAGGGGTTCCTGTCAGCATGGATGCAGGCCCACAATTTCCTGAAACCTCCCCGCGGGTCCTGAGGTGGCTCAGGGCTCCTGTCAGTGTGGATGTGGGCCCACATCTTCCTGAAGACCCCCACGGGCCCTGAGGTGGCCCAGGGGCTCCTGTCAGGTGGATGCGGGCCCACATCTTCCTAAAGCCTCACCGCGGGTCCTGAGGAGACCGGGGCTCCTGTCAGCATGAACGCGACCCAATTTCCCCCTGAAGACTTCCCGCGGGTCCTGTGGAGGCTGCAGCTCATCAGCATAGACGCCTCCCCACTTCCCCCTCAGGCCTCCCCAGCACAGGCTGGCTCCTGTTAGTGCAGGCAGAGGAGGCCTACTGCGCATGCATGCCCCATGGGCGGGGCCTGGGCTCGGGCGCCCCCTGCGGGACACTCAGGCGCTGCAGGTGGCTGTGCAGGAGGCAGCAGGTGCTCCATTGTCTGCACCTGCCTCCTTTCAGGCTCCAGCTGGGGCCTGTTAGCTTCGGAAACATCTCACTGAAAAGGAGCCCAAACCTGCTCCCCCAGAAATATTTAAGGACAAGGAATTGGAGCCCACAGGACGCGAAATGAAATGTGGACCAGACTTTTACCACGTCCTGCAAAACTCACTCAACCCTCTTCCACTGTGGGCGGGACCGCAGTTGGTGCAGCCGCCCTGGAAACAGTGTGGAGGCCCCTCATCAAGTTACAAATAGAGCCACCCTGCGACCAGCAGGTGAACAGCCTGAAGCTCACTCTGAAGATACAAATGCAGTGAGACATGGGACAACTGCACCCCAATGTCCACAGCAGCCGTTTCCACAGTAGCCACACTGTGGGAGGAGCCTCGGTCCCTGTGGCAGATGATGGATAAAGAGGATGGGAGATAGATGATGGTCATAGAGAGAGGAATGGTACTCAGCTACAAAGAGAAGGAAATCTTGCCATTTGCAATGATGTGAATAGAACTAAAGGGATCATGTTAAGTGAAGTAAGTCAGTCGGGAAAGAGAATGACGGTGTGATGTCATTCATAGGTGGATTTAAAGAAGCGAAGCAGATGAACTGTGAAGGGAAGGAAAAACAAATGATCAAAACAGATGCAGGAAATACAGACTCTTAACGATAGGAAATGAACTGAGAGTCGCTGGAGGGGTGGGGGCATAAAAGGGGAAATAGGAAAGTGTTGCGTCCCGCTCTGTCCTGCTTATCCAATACTGACCGGCTGTCCGGGGTTATTTGTGGAGGGGGATGGATATTATGGGTTTCTTTTTTCCTATTTCTAAGGTCTGCCACCATGATTTTGATAGGAATGACATTGAAACTGGGGGTGGCTTCAGGAACTGCGGACAGTTTCACAAGATGAGGCTCCCACCTCACGAGCCCAGGACAGCCTCCCAGAGCCTGGTATGGCTCAGTGCACAAGTCTTGTGCTCCTTTGGTTCAGTCTCATTATTTATTCTCCTTGATGCTCCTGAGAAGGCCTTCACGTCCTTCCTTTCCTTCCTGAGTGCTCATTGTCAGGAGACAGCAAGGCTATTCTGCTCTGTAGGGTCAGTTTGTGTCCCGTTACTTTACTGAACTCACTCCTTAGTTCTAACAGGTTTTGGTGGAGGCTCTGGGGTTTCCTGTTTCTAGTTCCGCATCTTCAGCATATAAGGACAGTGTGACGTCCCCCTTCCAGGTGTGGAACCTTTGCTGTTTACAGCTTAATGTCCTAGAAAGCCCCACAATTTAATCAAAACTGAGCCCAGGCCAAGGGCAGGAAGCCCCTATTAGAATGAGAACAGAGCTCAATGCCCTTAAAGGCCCCATACCAAAATGTAAACAGAACTTGAGGAATTGCTCCAGCCCTTCTGGAGGTCCCGAGACCAGCCCTTAAAACTAAGCTAAAACCCACCTCAGGGTCCAAGTCCCTGCTCCGCTCTGTTGGGTATATTTGGACACAAGCTCAAGCTTGTAAATAAACCCTCGTGTGTTTGCATCAGTGTTGGCTTCTCGGAGGTTTCTCGGATTCGCAATCTTGGGCACAACAGTCTGAGATAAAAATACAAACCAAAAGAAGCTCGGACGCAGGTAGAGTGAACACAGGATTCGGAGAGAAGCGGCGGAGACCCGGGGGCTTGGGGGCTCTTCTGTGGAGGCCCCTGCAGACTGGGGGGCAGGATATTCAGCCCCAGAGCCAGAGGACCCAGAGAGCCACCCGCATTCCCGCCCATCTGGGCCGGGTGTGAGGAAGCAGCACAGCGCCGCCCGCTGGAGGCCAGACGCGCTGACGCCGACCCCGCCTTGACCCCGCAGATGCATCTCCCAGGCAGATGTGCACCTGACAATCAGCGCCATGGCCATCCCCAGACCCCGCACAAACCACTTGCGGCCACCAAGGTGTCGGACCACAGAGGCTGCAGAGCTTCAGCTCTGCTTGGAAAGTAGCTCTAGCTTCCTTTGTACTTTGGGCTTTATTTTCATTTATTTTCTTTGATTCTATTTTATAAATTGCCTTATTTTAATTTTTATGTATGTACCTTATATATTTCTCATTTTTAGTTTCATGGTACTTTAATTGTGTTTCTTATTTTGGGATTTAGAATCTTTTAACAACCAGGCAAAAATAATCTGGTAGTTTTTTTGGGGGGAGGGCAGTTGTTATTGTTTTTCTTGGTTTTTCTTTTTCTTCCTTTTTTCTTTTCTGGCAAAAAATAATGAGATGGAGAAATTCACCTCCATAAAATAATATGAGGTAGTACTCACAGATAGGAAGTCCATCAATACAAATATATGATGTCTAACTACAGTTTAAAAAAATGATTATAAAGATAGCATCTGGGCTGGAGAAGAGCACAGAAGAAAACTAGAGAATCCCTTCCTGTAGAAATAAAAGAAGTAAAATCTAGTCAGGCCAACGTTAAAAATGGTATAACTGAGATGCAGTACCAAGTGGAAGCATTAAAAACAAGGAAGGTTATGGACCACAAAGGAAGACTTCGGAACTCAGCCACTTATTAAAACAATAACATTCATATCATGGGAGACTCAGAAGATGAAGACAGAGGAAAGGTGGGCTTGCTCAGCCATTAGAAATGACAAATAACCACCATTTCCTTCAACGTGGTTGGAACTGGAAGGTATTATGCTGAGTGAATTAAGTCAATCAGAGAAAGACAAATATTCTATGTTCTCATTCACTTGGGGAATATAGATAATAGTGAAAGGGAATATAAGGGAAGGGAGAAGAAATGTGTGAGAAATATCAGAAAGGGAGACAGAACATAAAGACTCCTAACTCAGGGAAATGAACTAGGGGTGATGTAAGGGGAGGAGGGCGGGGGTGGGGGTGAATGTGTGACGGGCACTGAGGGGGGCACTTGACGCGATGAGCACTGGTTGTGATTCTGTATGTTGGCAAATTGAACACCAATAAAAAGTAAATTTATTATGAAGGAAGGAAGGAAGGAAGGAAGGAAGGAAGGAAGGAAGGAAGAAAGAAAGAAAGAAAGAAAGAAAGAAAGAAAGAAAGAAAGAAAGAAAGAAAGAAAGAAAGAAAGAAAGAAAGAGAGTGGCACTTGTGTGGCTCAGTCTGTTAAGCTTCTGCCTTAAGGTCAGATCATGATCCAGGTCCCAAGGAAGGCTCCCTGTTCAGCAGGGAACCAGCTTCTCCCTCGCCCTCTGCCCCTCTAGCATATGTTTTTCACTCCTCTCTCTCTGAAATAAATAAATAGCATCTTTGAAAAAGAAACAAACAAACCCAGAGGGAAGAGAAATCTCCCATGTAGAAGATTTTCAAACAATTTGTGCAGACATTCCACCCTCAAGTTCCTGAGCATAGCCTCCCACTCTTAGGTGTGCAATACACATAGTAACTTCCTTCTACAAAATATATTATGAAAAACTTAAAATAATAATGATAATAATAATAATAATAATAATAAAGAATCACTTTACTATGGAGAAACCTGACAAACACTACCTCAGCAAGATGATCAGATCGATACCAAGACTGATAAATCATGTTGATAGTATCTATCCTTTATATGATATAATAAAAATAGCAGTATATCTCTGTATATAATCCACAAAAACAGTTCAATCATGAGATAACAACAGACATGTCCCAAATGAGGGAAATTTTACAAAATACTCTACTTCCCAAAGTGTTCCAGTTCAACAACAACAAGGAAAGGCTGAAAGACTGTCACAATCCAGAGGAGCCTAAGAAAACATGAGGACAAATGGAGTGTGATATGAGGGATGGTGATTTAGCAAAAACTAAGGAAATCTGAATAAAGTATGGTCTTTGGTTATTGCAAAAATTTTAATATTGACTCATTAGCTAATATTTGTACCGTACAGATATAAGATATCAATAATTGGAGAAATTGAGTGCAAGTGCATGAGAATTCTCTGTACTATCTTCTCAATTTCCCTATAAATCTTTGTTTTCTTTCTAAGAAATAAGATTTAATTTGAAAATTGACTTAAATGAATCAGGCTCCAGTGTGAAAAGATTTTAAGAATCGTTGAATTATCTTTTGCCTTATTCTTAAAAAGTTCCTTCGATGGGAACAAAGTAAGAATTTTATAGCAGAAGGAAATAAAAACACTTATGAACACGTATAATGCCTCTTCAACCTGAAAAGCAGTAAAGGATTATAATAGCAAAAATCAGATAAAAATACTTCTATTATAATAGACACCATATTGCAAGTGCATTTAAAATTAGCAATGTATAACATTTATTTCCTTGACATTTGTCTTCCAAAGAGTTCACAGTGTTTCAGTGTCAGTTGAAACAGGGGAAGAATCCTTCACATAATAATAGGACCATTGGGTGTAATGTCTCTCAATTATTTCCAAATCCATAAAGATGCATTTCCTGAGGAGTTACTGAGCTGTGAAAAAGAGATGAGAAACCCTCATCCCTTTGAATTACTTGTGTCAGAATATTTTAACCATAGTATTATGGATAGTAAATTATCCTTATAAACAGGAAATACATCTCAGATTGGAATCTGAGCAATCAGATGGGCAGAGAAAAAATGCTTTAACTCGCTCCTGCACTTTTAAAGACAAAGGAGAACTTTTCTATGTACAAAGTCAGTTGTCAAGATAGCCTTAGGGAATAAGAGTCTGCAGCATCGAATCCTGCTGCACTGCCGGGACCCCCGTGCCCCAGGTCTTACTGATCTCAAATCCCTGGTCCTGTCCCCCCTAACACAGGCTGCCACGCTGAGGTCATTTGCAATTTCTCTCTTAGGAGCTCCAGGGAGGGGGGCATGAGCCAATAGGATGGGACGGGATGCTTGGAGGCTGAGAACATTACGGCCATTCTACCTTAAGTTCAGTATTAGCACAGGTCCAGCAATCCCAGGCCCCTGTGAAGAAGAACTGAAATTTGCATTACTTCACTTACTGGAAAAAAACAAAAGTTTACAGCTTAATGTCTTAGAAAGCCCCACAATAGAATAAAAACAGCCTAAGCAAAGGGCTGGAAACCTCAATTAGAATGAGAAGAGAGCTCAATATCCTTGAAGGCCCCATATCAAAATGTAAACAGAACTTGAGGAATTGCTCCAGCCCTTCTGGAGGTCCCTGAGACCAGCCCTTAAAACTAAGCTAAAACCCTCCTCGGGGTCCAAGTCCCTGTTCCACTGTGTGGCCTATACTTGAACCCATGCTCGAGTTTGTAAAACAACCCTCGGGTGTTTGCATTCCTGTCGGCTCCTTAGTGGTTTCTCGGATTCGCCATCTTGGGCACAACACCCCCATGACCCCTCCCCACCTGGACTGACCTCCTGTCCCCTCCCACCCAAGCTGACCCTCACTCACCTCTCTGCCCACAACAACTGGGCACAGGCCCTCACACAGTTCCACGGGCATGGTGGGCACTCCCGTCATCCCCAGCCTCCCAAGGGAAGGAAGGAGGTTTCGGCACGACACACTCCCATGGTGGCCCCAGGGCTCCCTGCCCAGGAGAGCACCTGGTAACAGGACGGGGACTGTGTCCCTGACGCCAGCTCCTCCTCCCCGGTTTTCCCACAGGAAATGAAGGAGGAGGCCCTGGTCTCCTCCGGGGACATCACGCAGGTGGACCTGGACGTCAACAGGACGTTCAGCAGTCATATCATATTTTGGGACTACTACAGGATAGGGTGAAGTTGAGGGGCCAGGGGGGATCAGGACCCAGGAGAGGACTGGGGGATGCTGGGTAGGGAAAACGGGGCTTCTGAGGCGGGGGGGGGCAGAACAGCAGCCAACAACACACTGCTCCATGGTAGGGTGTTGGGGATGACCTCTGTGCCCCCACCCCCGGGGCCTCGGGGATGAGTAGGCCACTAGGATGGGGACTCCAGGACTTGCCATGGGAGCTGAACCCCAAAGGGGAGAGGGACGACCCCCTGAGAAGCAGGGGATGGGTTGGTGGCATGGGGGGCAGGAACCGGACCTGGGGGCCAGGCGGAATGGGTGTGGCTGGAGCAGGCCACACTTCTATCCCATGAGGGTCGGACGGGTCAGAGTGACACCCACTCTCGGTGCTTTACATGTTTCTAAATTCTATGCATTTAATTTGAGACAATTTGCAATTTGCAACCACACATAGTATGATGAACCTCAGATAATGTCCCCGGTCCAGCCAGGGTCCTGCGCTGACGACACCGTGCCCCAGGGGCAGGTGTCACAGGCTAGAACCTCAGCCTGGAGTCACGCTCTATGAGTGTAGACAGTCTCCTAGTGCATCATTAGAGGATTAACGGGCAAGATCAGCTCCTGTGTCGTAAGGTGTAACCATTTTCTTCGTACGTGACATCGCCCACTCAGGTTCCCTACGATCTCGACTCAATTCCATCTCCTATTATTCATGTCATTCGCTCCATTGCTATCTCCACCTATCACATCCCCCCTCAAACCCACCCAGGTCCCCTATTCACTATCGCTCACTAATCATTATAACTGAGTTTTACCCCTAACATCCACTGTCCCTCCCTACACTTCATCCCCATTCTCAGTTATTCCCGACGAACTATGATCTTATACATTGTCCTAGCCCCTCAACACATTCCACCTCCCACATCCATTACTGTGCCCTCCATGGCACTTTAGGCTTGACTCGTACAGATTTTGCTTGTTGTACTAGCAGGATTATTACGTGTCCTACCCAGAATAGGGAACAATGCTCATCGCTCTCCCCGTGAGATTTGTCTGGCCCTATCCTACGTACTTCTCAGCGAGAAATGCAATAGTTCCTTGTTTTTTTTTTTTTGTTTTTTGTTTGTAATAAATTTTATTTAAAAGAATTATTATTTATTTTATTATAAAATAATAGATGTAACAAGCCTTTTATGGCCAAATTTCCATTTAAAATAATTAAATAAAATATAAAGATTGTAACCGGTTACACGCAATATTTTTTGTTTCGCGGGTTTTGATCCCATAGCGTATAGCCAGGGGTGCCTAGTGGCGGAGTGCAAAGATCGGAGCCAGACCAATTATCCCATATATCAGAGCGTGAAAATCATGAAAAAGTTCTCGTTCGTAGGACTTGATGTAATGCAGGTACCAATATTAGATGAGTGATTTGGTGCATTGCATGACATTAAAGTTACGTCACCTTGTGAGACACACTGTTTCAATACATGCCCACATAGTACACTTCACTGGAGTGCTAGAGACCACTACCATACTGCTACCTCAGTACGTTATCTACCAGATTTCCCCACCCAGGGGGTATCTTAGGCAGGTCTCTGTTTGCACATCTAGCGAGCGTCTGTGATTCAGTGCGCTTGTTACTGTTAGTGACCTGCTTTTGCTGCATGTTGACCTCCACTTGACCTACACCGTACGGTCGGCCCATCATTAATACTAAAGGTAGCTAATGGGGATCCAGCCGCCCCCATGCCTCATCTCCGAGCCTGGTCATTACCTTATGGGCGTTACCTTTACATGATGAGCGAGCCCTCTCAAGTAGCTGTTTAGATGTAGGACATTCCTGGGCTCTGGGACATACCTCCACAGCATTCCGAGTGTTTCGTATTAGATTTTCCTAGGGCAGTTCTCTCTGTTGTTGCTGTGATTCCGGTCGCTACACTCTGTTTTCCTAATTTGTGTTGAGGAGAGCAGAGTGGGCCGGTGAGCCTCCTACCCATTTTCATTCTCTTCTATTACTACCAGGAGGCAAGGTCTTCTCCATGGTTGCTGGTGGTCCTCTCAGGTTTGTGGGGCACCGTGGCACTGGTTTGGTTCCAGCTGCCCGCTGGGACCCAGTAGGAATCCCATTTGGATGACCTTGCAGGTCAAGGTCAGCTTGCTGTCCTTCTTAGAAACCGTCTCTCTGGTCATTGAAACCTCAGGACACACGCCCCCACCCGAGGTACCTATTCATAGTGCTCCCAAGGTGGGGGATTTCTCCAGCATCGCTGCACCTTACCACCCCATGTGATTCATTTGCCTCTAACCTTAAATGGACAGACTATTCCCTCCACAGAGGGATGTGCACACCCTCCACTCTGAGACCGTTTGCTTTTGTAGTTATACTGTTAATTAAAGTGTATTATGTGGAACGTGCGAAAATGCACATCCAGCCACCCGTTTCTGTGTCTCCTCAGATACTATGCTGCACAGCTGGCTGTCTGGTATTAGATCACTACATGAGAGGTAGCGCCGAGGGACTGGCACGCGTTACTTCCACGCTTCCTCACACACACACACAAGTTCCCAACATCGCCCATGGAACAAGCTCATCCGACTTGATAAGGTTAGCTATTTCACCAATGCTGTGACGTATCCCTTTTTCACATTCTAATTACACACCCATTCCGAAAGATTGCGAGCA
>NW_023331761.1:0-34443 GCF_011100685.1 Canis lupus familiaris | reverse complement strand
TTCTTTTCGATTCGATTCGATTCGCCTCTTTTCGTTTCGATTCTATTGTTTTGGGATTCGATTTGATTCCTTTCGTTTCGATTAGATTCTCTTCGATTCGATTCTTTTCGATTCAGTTCTTTTCGATTCGGTTCGATTTGATTCTTCTCCATTCGATTCGATTCGATTCGATAAGATTCTTTTCGTTCGATTCAATTCTGTTCGATTCTATTCGATTCGATTCGATTCGATTATTTTCAGTTCGATTCTTTTCGTTTCGATTCGATTCTGCTCGATTCTTTTCGATTTGATTCGATTCGTCATTTGGATTCAATTTGTTACATTTCGATTCGATCCTTTTCTATTCAGGTCGATTCGATTCTTTTTGATTCAGTTCGATTCAATTCTTTTCAACTCAATTCGATTCGGTTCGATTCTTTTCGATTCGATATGATTCGATTCGATTCAACTCAACTCGATTCTTTTCGATTCGATTTTTTCGATTCGATTCCTTTCAATTCGATTCGATTGGATTCTTTTCGTTTCAATTAGATTCTTTTCGATTTTACTTGATTCGAATCTTATCAATTCGATTCGGTACTGTTCGATTCGATTCTATTCAATTCAATTCGATTGGAATCGATTCTTTTCGATTCAATTCGATTCGATTCGATACGATTCTTTTCGATTGTATTCGATTCGATTCTTTTCGGTTCTCTTCGATTCGATTCTTTTCGATTCAATTCGATATGATTCGATTCTTTTCGATTCCATTCGATTCTTTTCTATTCGATTCGATTCGATTATTTTCGATTCAATTCGGTTTGATTCGATTATTTTCAACTCAATTCGATCGACTCGGTTCAATTATTTTCGATTCGATTCGATTCGATTATTTTCGATTCGATAAGATTACTTTCGATTCGATTATTTTCGATTCGATTTCATTATTTTCAATTCAATTCATTTCGATGTTTTTCGATTCGATTCATGCGAATCAACTATTTTCTATTAGATTCGCTTCAATTATTTTCTTTTTTTTTCTAAATTTTTATTTATTTATGATAGTCACAGAGAGAGAGAGAGAGGCAGAGATAGGCAGAGGGAGAAGCAAGCTCCAAGCACCGGGAGCCCTATGTGGGATTTGATCCCGGTCTCCAGGATCGCGCCCTGGGCCAAAGGCAGGCACTAAACCGCTGCCCCCTCCCAGGAATCCCCGCTTCAATTATTTTCGATTTGATTTGATTCGGTTATTTTCAATTCGATTCCATTTGATTATTTTCATTTCGGTTCGGTACGATTCGATTCTATTATTTTCGATTCGATTCGTTTCGTATCCATTCGAATCGTTTTGATTCCTTTCGGTTTTCGATTTGAATCGATTCTTTTCTTTTCGATTCGATTCTTTTCTATTCGGTTTGATTTTTTTTGATTTGAATCGACTCGATTCTTTTTGATTCAAGTATATAAGATTCGATCCGATTCTTTTCGATTTGATTCGATTCGTTTTGATTCGACTCGATTCTTTTCGATTCAATTCTTTTCGATTCAATGAAATACGGTTCTATTCTTTTCGATTCGATTTGATTTGATTCTTTTTGATTCCATACGATTCGATTTGATTCTTTTCGATTTGATTCGATTCAACTCGATACTTTTCAAATCGATCATTTCGATCGATTCGATTCGATTCTTTTCATTTCGATTCGATTCTTTTCGATTTGATTCAATTCTTTTCAATTCGATTCGATTCGATTCTTTTCGTTTCGATTTGATTCTCTTCTATTTTATTTGATTCGATTCATTTCAATTAGATTCGATACTGTTCGATTCGATTCTTTTCGATTCAGGTCGATTGGAATCGATTTGATTCTTTCGGTTCTATTCGATTCGATTCGATACGATTCTCTTCGATTCGATTCTTTTCGGTCTGTTCGATTCGATTCTTTTCGATTCAGTTCGATTCGATTCTTTTGGACTCGATTCGATTCTTTGCGCTTTGATATGATTCGATTCGTTTCGACTTTTTTCGATTCGTGTCGATTCGAATCTATTCGATTCTTTTCTATTCAATTCGATTCGATTGATTCTTTTCGATTCGATTCCATTCGATTCTATTCTTTCGATTCGATACGATTCGATTCGATTCTTTTTGATTCGATTTTTTCGATTCGATTCTTTTCAATTTGATTCGATTCTTTTCAATTTGATTCTTTTCGATTCGATTCGATTCGCCTCTTGTCGTTTCGATTCGATTCTTTTTGATTCGATTCGATTCGATTCTTTTTGTTTCGATTATATTCTCTTCGATTCGATTCTTTTCGATTCGATTCGATTTGATACGATTCGCTTCTTTTCGATTCGATTCTTCTCGAATCGATTCAATTCAATTCGATTCTTTTCGATTCGATTCTTTTCGATTTGATTCGATTCGATCATTTGGATTCCACTTGTTACATTTCGATTCGAATCTTTTCGATTCGATTCGATTCAATTCTTTGATTTCATTGGATTGATTTAGATAATTTTTGATTCGATTCGATTCTTTTACCCTAGCTTCGATGTGATTCTACTCGATTCATTCATTTCGATTCTTCTTGATTCAATTCTTTTCGATTCTTTTTGATTCGGTTGGATTCTTTTCGATTCATTCGATTCTTTTCGATTCGATTAATTGTTTTTGAATCCATTTGATTCGATTCGATTATTTTCGATTGACTCGATTGGATTCATTCGGTTCGATTATCGATTCGATTCAATTCCAATTATTTTTGATTCGATCGACTCGATTTGATTATTTTTATTCATTCGATTCAATATTTCGATTCGATGCAATTCGATTCGATTCTTCTCATTTCAATTCAATTCGATTCTTTCGAATTCGATCGATTCGATCTTTGTGTTTCGATTCGATCCTTTTCGATTTGAGTCAATTCTTTTCAATTCGATTTGATATCTTCGATTCAATTCTTTTCGATTCGATTCGATTCTTTTCGATTCGATCGATTCCATTCGATTCGATTCTTTCGATTCAATACGATTCGATCGATTCTTTTCGATGCGAATCAATTCGATTCCATTCTTTTTGATTCGATTCGATTCGATTCTTTTAGATTTGATTTGATACGATTCTTTTCATTCGATTTGATTCAATTCGATTCGTTTCGATTCTCTTGATGTTTTTTGATTCGATCTTTTCAACCGATTTAATTCGATTCGATTCATTTCGATTTGATTCGATTCGAATTTTTCGATTCTATTCTTTTCAATTCGATTCTTTTCGATTCGATTCGATTCGATTTTTTTCTATTCGCTTTCTTTCGATTCGATTCGCCTCTTTTCGTTTCGATTCATTCTTTTGGATTCGATTTGATTCTTTTTCGTTTCGATTAGATTCTCTTCGATTCGATTCTTTTCGATTCAGTTCTTTTCGATTCGGTTCGATTGATTCTTCTCCATTCGATTCGATCGATTCTTTTCGATTCGATTCGATAAGATTCTTTTCGTTCGATTCAATTCTATTCGATTCTATTCTATCGATTCGATTCGATTATTTCAGTTCGATTCTTTTCGTTTCGATTCGATTCGCTCGATTCTTTTCGATTTGATTCGATTCGATCATTTGGATTCAATTGTTACATTTCGATTCGATTCTTTCTATTCAGTTCGATTCGATTCTTTTTGATTCAGTCGATCGATTCTTTCAATTCGATTCGATTCGATTCTTTTCGATTCGATATGATTCGATTCGATTCAACTACTCGATTCTTTTCGATTCGATTTTTTCAATTCGATCCTTTCAATTCGATTCGATTGGATTCTTTTTTTTTCATTAGATTCTTTTTGATTTATTTGATTCGATTATCAATATTCATTCGGTACTGTTCGATTCGATTCTTTCGATTCAGGTCGATTGGAATCGATTCGATTCTTTCGGTTCTATTCGATTCGATTCGATACGATTCTCTTCGATTCGATTCTTTTCGGTCTGTTCAATTCGATTCTTTTCGATTCAGTTCGATTCGATTCTTTGATTGGATTCGATTTTCGATTTTTGCGTTTTGATATGATTCGATTCGTTCGACTTTTTCGATTCGTGTCGATTCGAATCTATTCGATTCTTTTCTATTCAATTCGATTCGATTGATTCTTTTCGATTCGATTCCATTCGATTCTATTCTTTTCGATTTTTTCGACTCGATACGATTCGATTCGATTCTTTTTGATTCGATTTTTTCGATTCGATTCTTTTCAATTTGATTCGATTCTTTTCAATTTGATTCTTTCGATTCGATTCGATTCGCCTCAGTCGTTTCGATTCGATTCTTTTTGATTCGATTCGATTCGATTTTTTTTTTTCGATTCTATTCTCTTCGATTCGATTCTTTTCGATTGATTCGATTTGATACGATTCGATTCTTTCGATTCGATTTTTTCGAATCGATTTTCAATTCGATTCTTTTCGATTCGATTCTTCTCGATCGATTCATTTCAATTCGATTCTTTTCGATTCGTTTTTTCGATTTGATTCGATTCGAACATTGGATTCCACTTGTTACATTTCGATTCGAATCTTTTCGATTCGATCGATTCAATTCTTTTGGATTTCATTGGATTGATTTAGATAATTTTTGATTCGATTCGATTCTTTTACTTACCCTAGCTTCGATTTGATTCTACTCGATTCAATTCATTTCGATTCTTCTTGATTCAATTCTTTTCGATTCTTTTGATTCGGTTTGATTCTTTCGATTCAATTCGATTCTTTTCGATTCGATTTAATTGTTTTTGAATCCATTTGATTCGATTCGATTATTTTCGATTCGACTCGATTGGATTCGATTCGTTCGATTATCGATTCGATTCAATTCCAATTATTTTTGATTCGACTCGATTTGATTATTTTTTATTCAATTCGATTCAATTATTTCGATTCGATGCAATTCGATTCGATTCTTCTCATTTCAATTCAATTCGATTCTTTCGAATTCGATTCGATTCGATTCTTTGTGTTCGATTCGATTCTTTTCGATTTGAGTCAATTCTTTTCAATTCGATTTGATATTCTTCGATTCGATTCTTTCGATTCGATTCTTTTCTATTCGATTCGTTTCGTTTCGATTCTTCGATTCGATTCGATTCGATTCTTTTCGATTCAATACGATTCGATCGATTCTTTTCAATGCGAATCAATTCGATTCCATTCTTTTGATTCGATTCGATTCGATTCGATTATTTTATTTATTTTTTTATTTTTACTTATTTATGATAGTCACAGAGAGAAAGAGAGAGAGGGGCAGAGACATAGGCAGTGGGAGAGCAGCTCCATGCACCGGGAGCCCGACAGGGATTCGATCCCGGGTCTCCAGGATCGCGCCCGGGCCAAAGGCGGCGGTAAACCGCTGCACCACCCAGGGATCCCGATTCGATTCTTTTAGATTTGATTTGATACGATTCTTTTCAATTCGATTTGATTCGATTCGTTTCGATTCTCTTTGATGTTTTTTGATTCGATCTTTTCAACCGATTTAATCGATTCGATTCATTTCGATTCGAATGTTTTCGATTCTATTCTTTTTAATTCGATTCTTTTCGATTCGATTCGATTCGATTTTTTCTATTCGCTTCTTTCGATTCGATTCGATTCGCCTCTTTTCGTTTCGATTCTATTGTTTTGGATTCGATTTGATTCCTTTCGTTTCGATTAGATTCTCTTCGATTCGATTCTTTTCGATTCAGTTCTTTTCGATTCGGTTCGATTTGATTCTTCTCCATTCGATTCGATTCGATTCGATAAGATTCTTTCGTTCGATTCAATTCTGTTCGATTCGATCGATTCGATTCGATTCGATTATTTTCAGTTCGATTCTTCGTTCGATTTCGATTCTGCTCGATTCTTTTCGATTTGATTCGATTCGATCATTTGGATTCAATTTGTTACATTTCGATTCGATTCTTTTCTATTCAGGTCGATTCGATTCTTTTGATTCAGTTTCGATTCAATTCTTTTCAACTCAATTCGATTCGGTTCGATTCTTTTCGATTCGATATGATTCGATTCGATTCAACTCAACTCGATTCTTTTCGATTCGATTTTTTCGATTCGATTCCTTTCAATTCGATTCGATTGGATTCTTTTCGTTTCAATTAGATTCTTTTCTTTCGATTTTACTTGATTCGAATCTTATCAATTCGATTCGGTACTGTTCGATTCGATTCTATTCAATTCAATTCGATTGGAATCGATTCTTTTCGATTCAATTCGATTTGATTCGATACGATTCTTTTCGATTGTATTCGATTCGATTCTTTTCGGTTCCCTTCGATTCGATTCTTTTCGATTCAATTCGATATGATTCGATTCTTTTCGATTCCATTCGATTCTTTTCTATTCGATTCGATTCGATTATTTTCGATTCAATTCGGTTTGATTCGATTATTTTCAACTCAATTCGATCGACTCGGTTCAGTTATTTTCGATTCGATTCGATTCGATTATTTTCGATTCGATAAGATTACTTTCGATTCGATTATTTTCGATTCGATTTCATTATTTTCAATTCAATTCATTTCGATGTTTTTCGATTCGATTCAATGCGAATCAACTATTTTCTATTAGATTCGCTTCAATTATTTTCTTTTTTTTTTCTAAATTTTTTATTTATTTATGATAGTCACAGAGAGAGAGAGAGAGGCAGAGATAGGCAGAGGGAGAAGCAAGCTCCAAGCACCGGGAGCCTATGTGGGATTTGATCCCGGTCTCCAGGATTGCGTCCTGGGCCAAAGGCAGGCATAAACCGCTGCCCCTCCCAGGAATCCCCGCTTCAATATTTTCGATTTGATTGATTCGGTTTATTTTCAATTCGATTCCATTTGATTATTTTCATTTCGGTTCGGTACGATTCGATTCTATTATTTTCGATTCGATTCGTTTTCGTATCCATTCGAATCGTTTTTGATTCCTTTCGGTTTTCGATTTGAATCGATTCTTTTCTTTTCGATTCGATTCTTTTCTATTCGGTTTGATTTTTTTGATTTGAATCGACTCGATTCTTTTTTGATTCAAGTATATAAGATTCGATCCGATTCTTTCGATTCAAATCGATACGATTCTTTCGATTTTGATTCGATTCGTTTGATTCGACTCGATTCTTTTCGATTCAATTCTTTTCGATTCAATGAAATACGGTTCTATTCTTTTCGATTCGATTGATTTGATTCTTTTTTGATTCCATACGATTCGATTTGATTCTTTCGATTTTGATTCGATTCAACTCGATACTTTTCAAATCGATCATTTCGATCGATTCGATTACGATTCTTTTCATTTCGATTCGATTCTTTTCGATTTGATTCAATTCTTTTCAATTCGATTCGATTCGATTCTTTTCGTTTCGATTTGATTCTCTTCTATTTTATTTGATTCGATTCATTTTCAATTAGATTCGATACTGTTCGATTCGATTCTTTTCGATTCAGGTCGATTGGAATCGATTCGATTCTTTCGGTTCTATTCGATTCGATTCGATACGATTCTCTTCGATTCGATTCTTTTCGGTCTGTTCGATTCGATTCTTTTCGATTCAGTTCGATTCGATTCTTTTGGACTCGATTCGATTCTTTGCGCTTTGATATGATTCGATTCGTTTCGACTTTTTTCGATTCGTGTCGATTCGAATCTATTCGATTCTTTTCTATTCAATTCGATCGATTGATTCTTTTCGATTCGATTCCATTCGATTCTATTCTTTTCGATTCTTTTCGATTCGATACGATTCGATTCGATTCTTTTTGATTCGATTTTTTTCGATTCGATTCTTTTCAATTTGATTCGATTCTTTTCAATTTGATTCTTTTCGATTCGATTCGATTCGCCTCTTGTCGTTTCGATTCGATTCTTTTTGATTCGATTCGATTCGATTCTTTTTGTTTCGATTATATTCTCTTCGATTCGATTCTTTTCGATTCGATTCGATTTGATACGATTCGCTTCTTTTTCGATTCGATTCTTCTCGAATCGATTCAATTCAATTCGATTCTTTTCGATTCGATTCTTTCGATTTGATTCGATTCGATCATTTGGATTCCACTTGTTACATTTCGATTCGAATCTTTTCGATTCGATTCGATTCAATTCTTTTGGATTCATTGGATTGAGTTAGATAATTTTTGATTCGATTCGATTCTTTTACCCTAGCTTCGATGTGATTCTACTCGATTCAATTCATTTCGATTCTTCTTGATTCAATTCTTTCGATTCTTTTTGATTCGGTTTGATTCTTTTCGATTCCATTCGATTCTTTTCGATTCGATTTAATTGTTTTTGAATCCATTTGATTCGATTCGATTATTTTCGATTCGACTCGATTGGATTCGAATTCGGTTCGATTATCGATTCGATTCAATTCCAATTATTTTTGATTCGACTCGATTTGATTATTTTTTATTCAATTCGATTCAATTATTTTCGATTCGATGCAATTCGATTCGATTCTTCTCATTTCAATTCAATTCGATTCTTTCGAATTCGATTCGATTCGATTCTTTGTGTTTCGATTCGATTCTTTTCGATTTGAGTCAATTTCTTTTCAATTCGATTTGATATTCTTCGATTCGATTCTTTTCGATTCGATTCTTTTCGATTCGATTCGTTTCGATTCGATTCTTCGATTCGATTCGATTCGATTCTTTTGGATTCAATACGATTCGATCGATTCTTTTCAATGCGAATTCAATTCGATTCCATTCTTTTTGATTCGATTCGATTCGATTCGATTATTTTTATTTATTTTTTTATTTTTACTTATTTATGATAGTCACAGAGAGAAAGAGAGAGAGGGGCAGAGACATAGGCAGTGGGAGAAGCAGGCTCCATGCACCGGGAGCCCGACATGGGATTCGATCCCGGGTCTCCAGGATCGCGCCCTGGGCCAAAGGCAGGCGGTAAACCGCCTGCACCACCCAGGGATCCCGATTCGATTCTTTTTAGATTGATTGATACGATTCTTTTCAATTCGATTTGATTCGATTCGATTCGTTTCGATTCTCTTTGATGTTTTTTGATTCGATCTTTTCAACCGATTTAATTCGATTCGATTCATTTCGATTCGAATGTTTCGATTCTATTCTTTTAATTCGATTCTTTTCGATTCGATTCGATTCGATTTTTTTCTATTCGCTTCTTTTCGATTCGATTCGATTCGCCTCTTTTCGTTTCGATTCTATTGTTTTGGATTCTATTTGATTCCTTTCGTTTCGATTAGATTCTCTTCGATTCGATTCTTTTCGATTCAGTTCTTTTCGATTCGGTTCGATTTGATTCTTCTCCATTCGATTCGATTCGATTCGATAAGATTCTTTCGTTCGATTCAATTCTGTTCGATTCTATTCGATTCGATTCGATTCGATTATTTTCAGTTCGATTCTTTTCGTTTCGATTCGATTCTGCTCGATTCTTTCGATTTGATTCGATTCGATCATTTGGATTCAATTTGTTACATTTCGATTCGATTCTTTTCTATTCAGTTCGATTCGATTCTTTTTGATTCAGTTCGATTCAATTCTTTTCAACTCAATTCGATTCGGTTCGATTCTTTTCGATTCGATATGATTCGATTCGATTCAACTCAACTCGATTCTTTTCGATTCGATTTTTTCGATTCGATTCCTTTCAATTCGATTCGATTGGATTCTTTTCGTTTTCAATTAGATTCTTTTCGATTTTAACTTGATTCGAATCTTATCAATTCGATTCGGTACTGTTCGATTCGATTCTATTCAATTCAATTCGATTGGAATCGATTCTTTTCGATTCAATTCGATTTGATTCGATACGATTCTTTTCGATTGTATTCGATTCGATTCTTTTCGGTTCTCTTCGATTCGATTCTTTTCGATTCAATTCGATATGATTCGATTCTTTTCGATTCCATTCGATTCTTTTCTATTCGATTCGATTCGATTATTTTCGATTCAATTCGGTTTGATTCGATTATTTTCAACTCAATTCGATCGACTCGGTTCAGTTATTTTTGATTCGATTCGATTCGATTATTTTCGATTCGATAAGATTACTTTCGATTCGATTATTTTCGATTCGATTTCATTATTTTCAATTCAATTCATTTCGATGTTTTTCGATTCGATTCAATGCGAATCAACTATTTTCTAGTAGATTCTCTTCAATTATTTTCTTTTTTTTTCTAAATTTTTTATTTATTTATGATAGTCACAGAGAGAGAGAGAGAGGCAGAGATAGGCAGAGGGAGAAGCAAGCTCCAAGCACCGGGAGCCCTATGTGGGATTTGATCCCGGGTCTCCAGGATCGCGCCCTGGGCCAAAGGCAGGCACTAAACCGCTGCCCCTCCCAGGAATCCCCGCTTCAATTATTTTCGATTTGATTTGATTCGGTTATTTTCAATTCGATTCCATTTGATTATTTTCATTTCGGTTCGGTACGATTCGATTCTATTATTTCGATTCGATTCGTTTCGTATCCATTCGAATCGTTTTGATTCCTTTCGGTTTTTCGATTTGAATCGATTCTTTTCTTTTCGATTCGATTCTTTTCTATTCGGTTTGATTTTTTTGATTTGAATCGACTCGATTCTTTTTGATTCAAGTATATAAGATTCGATCCGATTCTTTTCGATTCAAATCGATACGATTCTTTCGATTTGATTCGATTCGTTTTTGATTCGACTCGATTCTTTTCGATTCAATGAAATACGGTTCTATTCTTTTCGATTCGATTTGATTTGATTCTTTTTGATTCCATACGATTCGATTTGATTCTTTTCGATTTGATTCGATTCAACTCGATACTTTTCAAATCGATCATTTCGATCGATTCGATTCGATTCTTTTCATTTCGATTCGATTCTTTTCGATTCGATTCAATTCTTTTCAATTCGATTCGATTCGATTCTTTTCGTTTCGATTTGATTCTCTTCTATTTTATTTGATTCGATTCATTTCAATTAGATTCGATACTGTTCGATTCGATTCTTTTCGATTCAGGTCGATTGGAATCGATTCGATTCTTTCGGTTCTATTCGATTCGATTCGATACGATTCTCTTCGATTCGATTCTTTTCGGTCTGTTCGATTCGATTCTTTTCGATTCAGTTCGATTCGATTCTTTTGGACTCGATTCGATTCTTTGCGCTTTGATATGATTCGATTCGTTTCGACTTTTTTCGATTCGTGTCGATTCGAATCTATTCGATTCTTTTCTATTCAATTCGATTCGATTGATTCTCTTTCGATTCGATTCCATTCGATTCTATTCTTTTCGATTCGATACGATTCGATTCGATTCTTTTTGATTCAATTTTTTCGATTCGATTCTTTTCAATTTGATTCTTTTCGATTCGATTCGATTCGCCTCTTGTCGTTTCGATTCGATTCTTTTTGATTCGATTCGATTCGATTTCTTTTTGTTTCGATATATTCTCTTCGATTCGATTCTTTTCGATTCGATTCGATTTGATACGATTCGCTTCTTTTCGATTCGATTCTTCTCGAATCGATTCAATTCAATTCGATTCTTTTCGATTCGATTCTTTTCGATTTGATTCGATTCGATCATTTGGATTCCACTTGTTACATTTCGATTCGAATCTTTTCGATTCGATTCGATTCAATTCTTTTGGATTTCATTGGATTGAGTTAGATAATTTTTGATTCGATTCGATTCTTTTACCCTAGCTTCGATGTGATTCTACTCGATTCAATTCATTTCGATTCTTCTTGATTCAATTCTTTTCGATTCTTTTTGATTCGGTTTGATTCTTTTCGATTCCATTCGATTCTTTTCGATTCGATTTAATTGTTTTTGAATCCATTTGATTCGATTCGATTATTTTCGATTCGACTCGATTGGATTCGATTCGGTTCGATTATCGATTCGATTCAATTCCAATTATTTTTGATTCGACTCGATTTGATTATTTTTTTATTCAATTCGATTCAATTATTTTCGATTCGATGCAATTCGATTCGATTCTTCTCATTTCAATTCAATTCGATTCTTTCGAATTCGATTCGATTCGATTCTTTGTGTTTCGATTCGATCCTTTTCGATTTGAGTCAATTCTTTTCAATTCGATTTGATATTCTTCGATTCAATTCTTTTCGATTCGATTCGATTCTTTTCAATTCGATTCGATTCCATTCGATTCGATTCTTTTCGATTCAATACGATTCGATCGATTCTTTTCGATGCGAAACAATTCGATTCCATTCTTTTTGATTCGATTCGATTCGATTCTTTTAGATTTGATTTGATATGATTCTTTTCAATTCGATTTGATTCAATTCGATTCGTTTCGATTCTCTTTGATGTTTTTTGATTCGATCTTTTCAACCGATTTAATTCGATTCGATTCATTTCGATTCGAATGTTTCGATTTTATTCTTTTTAATTCGATTCTTTTCGATTCGATTCGATTCGATTTTTTTCTATTCGCTTCTTTTCGATTCGATTCGATTCGCCTCTTTTCGTTTCGATTCTATTGTTTGGATTCTATTTGATTCCTTTCGTTTCGATTAGATTCTCTTCGATTCGATTCTTTTCGATTCAGTTCTTTTCGATTCGGTTCGATTTGATTCTTCTCCATTCGATTCGATTCGGTTCGATAAGATTCTTTTCGTTCGATTCAATTCTGTTCGATTCTATTCGATTCGATTCGATTCGATTATTTTCAGTTCGATTCTTTTCGTTTCGATTCGATTCTGCTCGATTCTTTTCGATTTGATTCGATTCGATCATTTGGATTCAATTTGTTACATTTCGATTCGATTCTTTTCTATTCAGGTCGATTCGATTCTTTTTGATTCAGTTCGATTCAATTCTTTTCAACTCAATTCGATTCGGTTCGATTCTTTTCGATTCGATATGATTCGATTCGATTCAACTCAACTCGATTCTTTTCGATTCGATTTTTTCGATTCGATTCCTTTCAATTCGATTCGATTGGATTCTTTTCGTTTCAATTAGATTCTTTTCGATTTTACTTGATTCGAATCTTATCAATTCGATTCGGTACTGTTCGATTCGATTCTATTCAATTCAATTCGATTGGAATCGATTCTTTTCGATTCAATTCGATTCGATTCGATACGATTCTTTCGATTGTATTCGATTCGATTCTTTTCGGTTCTCTTCGATTCGATTCTTTTCGATTCAATTCGATATGATTCGATTCTTTTCGATTCCATTCGATTCTTTTCTATTCGATTCGATTCGATTATTTTCGATTCAATTCGGTTTGATTCGATTATTTTCAACTCAATTCGATCGACTCGGTTCAATTATTTTCGATTCGATTCGATTCGATTATTTTCGATTCGATAAGATTACTTTCGATTCGATTATTTTCGATTCGATTTCATTATTTTCAATTCAATTCATTTCGATGTTTTTCGATTCGATTCAATGCGAATCAACTATTTTCTAGTAGATTCTCTTCAATTATTTTCTTTTTTTTTCTAAATTTTTTATTTATTTATGATAGTCACAGAGAGAGAGAGAGAGGCAGAGATAGGCAGAGGGAAGAAGCAAGCTCCAAGCACCGGGAGCCCTATGTGGGATTTGATCCCGGGTCTCCAGGATCGCGCCCTGGGCCAAAGGCAGGCACTAAACCGCTGCCCCTCCCAGGAATCCCCGCTTCAATTATTTTCGATTTGATTTGATTCGGTTATTTTCAATTCGATTCCATTTGATTATTTTCATTTCGGTTCGGTACGATTCGATTCTATTATTTTCGATTCGATTCGTTTCGTATCCATTCGAATCGTTTTGATTCCTTTCGGTTTTCGATTTGAATCGATTCTTTTCTTTTCGATTCGATTCTTTTCTATTCGGTTTGATTTTTTTGATTTGAATCGACTCGATTCTTTTTGATTCAAGTATATAAGATTCGATCCGATTCTTTTCGATTCAAATCGATACGATTCTTTTCGATTTGATTCGATTCGTTTTGATTCGACTCGATTCTTTTCGATTCAATGAAATACGGTTCTATTCTTTTCGATTCGATTTGATTTGATTCTTTTTGATTCCATACGATTCGATTTGATTCTTTTCGATTTGATTCGATTCAACTCGATACTTTTCAAATCGATCATTTCGATCGATTCGATTCGATTCTTTTCATTTCGATTCGATTCTTTTCGATTTGATTCAATTCTTTTCAATTCGATTCGATTCGATTCTTTTCGTTTCGATTTGATTCTCTTCTATTTTATTTGATTCGATTCATTTCAATTAGATTCGATACTGTTCGATTCGATTCTTTTCGATTCAGGTCGATTGGAATCGATTCGATTCTTTCGGTTCTATTCGATTCGATTCGATACGATTCTCTTCGATTCGATTCTTTTCGGTCTGTTCGATTCGATTCTTTTCGATTCAGTTCGATTCGATTCTTTTGGACTCGATTCGATTCTTTGCGCTTTGATATGATTCGATTCGTTTCGACTTTTTTCGATTCGTGTCGATTCGAATCTATTCGATTCTTTTCTATTCAATTCGATTCGATTGATTCTTTTCGATTCGATTCCATTCGATTCTATTCTTTTCGATTCTTTTCGATTCGATACGATTCGATTCGATTCTTTTTGATTCAATTTTTTCGATTCGATTCTTTTCAATTTGATTCTTTTCGATTCGATTCGATTCGCCTCTTGTCGTTTCGATTCGATTCTTTTTGATTCGATTCGATTCGATTCTTTTTGTTTCGATTATATTCTCTTCGATTCGATTCTTTTCGATTCGATTCGATTTGATACGATTCGCTTCTTTTCGATTCGATTCTTCTCGAATCGATTCAATTCAATTCGATTCTTTTCGATTCGATTCTTTTCGATTTGATTCGATTCGATCATTTGGATTCCACTTGTTACATTTCGATTCGAATCTTTTCGATTCGATTCGATTCAATTCTTTTGGATTTCATTGGATTGAGTTAGATAATTTTTGATTCGATTCGATTCTTTTACCCTAGCTTCGATGTGATTCTACTCGATTCAATTCATTTCGATTCTTCTTGATTCAATTCTTTTTCGATTCTTTTTGATTCGGTTTTGATTCTTTTCGATTCCATTCGATTCTTTTCGATTCGATTTAATTGTTTTTGAATCCATTGATTCGATTCGATTATTTTCGATTCGACTCGATTGGATTCGATTCGGTTCGATTATCGATTCGATTCAATTCCAATTATTTTTGATTCGACTCGATTTGATTATTTTTTATTCAATTCGATTCAATTATTTTCGATTCGATGCAATTCGATTCGATTCTTCTCATTTCAATTCAATTCGATTCTTTCGAATTCGATTCGATTCGATTCTTTGTGTTTCGATTCGATCCTTTTCGATTTGAGTCAATTCTTTTCAATTCGATTTGATATTCTTCGATTCAATTCTTTTCGATTCGATTCGATTCTTTTCAATTCGATTCGATTCCATTCGATTCGATTCTTTTCGATTCAATACGATTCGATCGATTCTTTTCGATGCGAAACAATTCGATTCCATTCTTTTTGATTCGATTCGATTCGATTCTTTTAGATTTGATTTGATATGATTCTTTTCAATTCGATTTGATTCAATTCGATTCGTTTCGATTCTCTTTGATGTTTTTTGATTCGATCTTTTCAACCGATTTTAATTCGATTCGATTCATTTCGATTCGAATGTTTCGATTTTATTCTTTTTAATTCGATTCTTTTCGATTCGATTCGATTCGATTTTTTTTTCTATTCGCTTCTTTTCGATTCGATTCGATTCGCCTCTTTTCGTTTTCGATTCTATTGTTTTGGATTCGATTTGATTCTTTTCGTTTCGATTAGTTTCTCTTCGATTCGATTCTTTTCGATTCAGTTCTTTTCGATTCGGTTCGATTTGATTCTTCTCCATTCGATTCGATTCGATTCTTTTCGATTCGATTCGATAAGATTCTTTTCGTTCGATTCAATTCTATTCGATTCTATTCTATTCGATTCGATTCGATTATTTTCAGTTCGATTCTTTTCGTTTCGATTCGATTCTGCTCGATTCTTTTCGATTTGATTCGATTCGATCATTTGGATTCAATTTGTTACATTTCGATTCGATTCTTTTCTATTCAGTTCGATTCGATTCTTTTTGATTCAGTTCGATTCGATTCTTTTCAATTCGATTCGATTCTTTTCGATTTGATTCAATTCTTTTCAATTCGATTCGATTCGATTCTTTTCGTTTCGATTTTTTCAATTCGATTCCTTTCAATTCGATTCGATTGGATTCTTTTCGTTTCAATTAGATTCTTTTCGATTTTATTTGATTCGAATCTTATCAATTCGATTCGGTACTGTTCGATTCGATTCTTTTCGATTCAGTTCGATTCGATTCTTTTTGATTCGATTCGATTCTTTTCGCTTTGATATGACTCGATTCGTTTCGACTTTTTTCGATTCGTGTCGATTCGAATCTATTCGATTCTTTTCTATTCAATTCGATTCGATTGATTCTTTTCGATTCGATTCCATTCGATTCTATTCTTTTCAATTCGATTCGATTCTTTTCGATTCGATTCGATTCTTTTCGATTCGATTTTTTCGATTCGATTCTTTTCAATTTGATTCGATTCTTTTCAATTTGATTCTTTTCGATTCGATTCGATTCGCCTCTTGTCGTTTCGATTCGATTCTTTTTGATTCGATTCGATTCGATTCTTTTTGTTTCGATTATATTCTCTTCGATTCGATTCTTTTCGATTCGATTCGATTCTTTTCGATTCGATTCTTCTCGAATCGATTCAATTCAATTCGATTCTTTTCGATTCGATTCTTTTCGATTTGATTCGATTCGATCATTTGGATTCCACTTGTTACATTTCGATTCGAATCTTTTCGATTCGATTCGATTCAATTCTTTTGGATTTCATTGGATTTGATTTAGATAATTTTTGATTCGATTCGATTTTTTACCCTAGCTTCGATGTGATTCTACTCGATTCAATTCATTTCGATTCTTCTTGATTCAATTCTTTTCGATTCTTTTTGATTCGGTTTGATTCTTTTCGATTCCATTCGATTCTTTTCGATTCGATTTAATTGTTTTTGAATCCATTTGATTCGATTCGATTATTTTCGATTCGACTCGATTGGATTCGATTCGGTTCGATTATCGATTCGATTCAATTCCAATTATTTTTGATTCGACTCGATTTGATTATTTTTTATTCAATTCGATTCAATTATTTTCGATTCGATGCAATTCGATTCGATTCTTCTCATTTCAATTCAATTCGATTCTTTCGAATTCGATTCGATTCGATTCTTTGTGTTTCGATTCGATTCTTTTCGATTTGAGTCAATTCTTTTCAATTCGATTTGATATTCTTCGATTCGATTCTTTTCGATTCGATTCTTTTCGATTCGATTCGTTTCGATTCGATTCTTCGATTCGATTCGATTCGATTCTTTTCGATTCAATACGATTCGATCGATTCTTTTCAATGCGAATCAATTCGATTCCATTCTTTTTGATTCGATTCGATTCGATTCGATTATTTTTATTTATTTTTTTTATTTTTATTTATTTATGATAGTCACAGAGAGAAAGAGAGAGAGGGGGCAGAGACATAGGCAGTGGGAGAAGCAGGCTCCATGCACCGGGAGCCCGACATGGGATTCGATCCCGGGTCTCCAGGATCGCGCCCTGGGCCAAAGGCAGGCGGTAAACCGCCTGCACCACCCAGGGATCCCGATTCGATTCTTTTAGATTTGATTTGATACGATTCTTTTCAATTCGATTTGATTCGATTCGATTCGTTTCGATTCTCTTTGATGTTTTTTGATTCGATCTTTTCAACCGATTTAATTCGATTCGATTCATTTCGATTCGAATGTTTCGATTCTATTCTTTTTAATTCGATTCTTTTCGATTCGATTCGATTCGATTTTTTTTCTTTTCGCTTCTTTTCGATTCGATTCGATTCGCCTCTTTTCGTTTCGATTCTATTGTTTTGGATTCGATTTGATTCCTTTCGTTTCGATTAGATTCTCTTCGATTCGATTCTTTTCGATTCAGTTCTTTTCGATTCGGTTCGATTTGATTCTTCTCCATTCGATTCGATTCGATTCGATAAGATTCTTTTCGTTCGATTCAATTCTGTTCGATTCGATTCGATTCGATTCGATTATTTTCAGTTCGATTCTTTTCGTTTCGATTCGATTCTGCTCGATTCTTTTTCGATTTGATTCGATTCGATCATTTGGATTCAATTTGTTACATTTCGATTCGATTCTTTTCTATTCAGGTCGATTCGATTCTTTTGATTCAGTTCGATTCAATTCTTTTCAACTCAATTCGATTCGGTTCGATTCTTTTCGATTCGATATGATTCGATTCGATTCAACTCAACTCGATTCTTTTCGATTCGATTTTTTTCGATTCGATTCCTTTCAATTCGATTCGATTGGATTCTTTTCGTTTCAATTAGATTCTTTTCGATTTTACTTGATTCGAATCTTATCAATTCGATTCGGTACTGTTCGATTCGATTCTATTCAATTCAATTCGATTGGAATCGATTCTTTTCGATTCAATTCGATTCGATTCGATACGATTCTTTTCGATTGTATTCGATTCGATTCTTTTCGGTTCTCTTCGATTCGATTCTTTTCGATTCAATTCGATATGATTCGATTCTTTTCGATTCCATTCGATTCTTTTCTATTCGATTCGATTCGATTATTTCGATTCAATTCGGTTTGATTCGATTATTTTCAACTCAATTCGATCGACTCGGTTCAATTATTTTCGATTCGATTCGATTCGATTATTTTCGATTCGATAAGATTACTTTCGATTCGATTATTTTCGATTCGATTTCATTATTTTCAATTCAATTCATTTCGATGTTTTTCGATTCGATTCAATGCGAATCAACTATTTTCTAGTAGATTCGCTTCAATTATTTTCTTTTTTTTCTAAATTTTTTATTTATTTATGATAGTCACAGAGAGAGAGAGAGAGGCAGAGATAGGCAGAGGGAAGAAGCAAGCTCCAAGCACCGGGAGCCCTATGTGGGATTTGATCCCGGGTCTCCAGGATCGCGCCCTGGGCCAAAGGCAGGCACTAAACCGCTGCCCTCCCAGGAATCCCCGCTTCAATTATTTTCGATTTGATTTGATTCGGTTATTTTCAATTCGATTCCATTTGATTATTTTCATTTCGGTTCGGTACGATTCGATTCTATTATTTTCGATTCGATTCGTTTCGTATCCATTCGAATCGTTTTGATTCCTTTCGGTTTTCGATTTGAATCGATTCTTTTCTTTCGATTCGATTCTTTTCTATTCGGTTTGATTTTTTTGATTGAATCGACTCGATTCTTTTTGATTCAAGTATATAAGATTCGATCCGATTCTTTTCGATTCAAATCGATACGATTCTTTTCGATTTGATTCGATTCGTTTTGATTCGACTCGATTCTTTTCGATTCAATGAAATACGGTTCTATTCTTTTCGATTCGATTTGATTTGATTCTTTTTGATTCCATACGATTCGATTTGATTCTTTTCGATTGATTCGATTCAACTCGATACTTTTCAAATCGATCATTTCGATCGATTCGATTCGATTCTTTTCATTTCGATTCGATTCTTTTCGATTTTGATTCAATTCTTTTCAATTCGATTCGATTCGATTCTTTTCGTTTCGATTTGATTCTCTTCTATTTTATTTGATTCGATTCATTTCAATTAGATTCGATACTGTTCGATTCGATTCTTTTCGATTCAGGTCGATTGGAATCGATTCGATTCTTTCGGTTCTATTCGATTCGATTCGATACGATTCTCTTCGATTCGATTCTTTTCGGTCTGTTCGATTCGATTCTTTTCGATTCAGTTCGATTCGATTCTTTTGGACTCGATTCGATTCTTTGCGCTTTGATATGATTCGATTCGTTTCGACTTTTTTCGATTCGTGTCGATTCGAATCTATTCGATTCTTTTCTATTCAATTCGATTCGATTGATTCTTTTCGATTCGATTCCATTCGATTCTATTCTTTTCGATTCTTTTCGATTCGATACGATTCGATTCGATTCTTTTTGATTCAATTTTTTCGATTCGATTCTTTTCAATTTGATTCTTTTCGATTCGATTCGATTCGCCTCTTGTCGTTTCGATTCGATTCTTTTTGATTCGATTCGATTCGATTCTTTTTGTTTCGATTATATTCTCTTCGATTCGATTCTTTTCGATTCGATTCGATTTGATACGATTCGCTTCTTTTCGATTCGATTCTTCTCGAATCGATTCAATTCAATTCGATTCTTTTCGATTCGATTCTTTTCGATTTGATTCGATTCGATCATTTGGATTCCACTTGTTACATTTCGATTCGAATCTTTTCGATTCGATTCGATTCAATTCTTTTGGATTTCATTGGATTGAGTTAGATAATTTTTGATTCGATTCGATTCTTTACCCTAGCTTCGATGTGATTCTACTCGATTCAATTCATTTCGATTCTTCTTGATTCAATTCTTTTCGATTCTTTTTGATTCGGTTTGATTCTTTTCGATTCCATTCGATTCTTTTCGATTCGATTTAATTGTTTTTGAATCCATTTGATTCGATTCGATTATTTTCGATTCGACTCGATTGGATTCGATTCGGTTCGATTATCGATTCGATTCAATTCCAATTATTTTTGATTCGACTCGATTTGATTATTTTTTATTCAATTCGATTCAATTATTTTCGATTCGATGCAATTCGATTCGATTCTTCTCATTTCAATTCAATTCGATTCTTTCGAATTCGATTCGATTCGATTCTTTGTTGTTTCGATTCGATCCTTTTCGATTTGAGTCAATTCTTTTCAATTCGATTTGATATTCTTCGATTCAATTCTTTTCGATTCGATCGATCTTTTCAATTCGATTCGATCCATTCGATTCGATTCTTTTCGATTCAATACGATTCGATCGATTCTTTCGATGCGAAACAATTCGATTCCATTCTTTTTGATTCGATTCGATTCGATTCTTTTAGATTTGATTTGATATGATTCTTTTCAATTCGATTTGATTCAATTCGATTCGTTTCGATTCTCTTTGATGTTTTTTCGATTCGATCTTTTCAACCGATTTAATTCGATTCGATTCATTTCGATTCGAATGTTTCGATTTTATTCTTTTTAATTCGATTCTTTTCGATTCGATTCGATTCGATTTTTTTCTATTCGCTTCTTTTCGATTCGATTCGATTCGCCTCTTTTCGTTTCGATTCTATTGTTTTGGATTCGATTTGATTCTTTTCGTTTCGATTAGTTTCTCTTCGATTCGATTCTTTTCGATTCAGTTCTTTTCGATTCGGTTCGATTTGATTCTTCTCCATTCGATTCGATTCGATTCTTTTCGATTCGATTCGATAAGATTCTTTTCGTTCGATTCAATTCTATTCGATTCTATTCTATTCGATTCGATTCGATTATTTTCAGTTCGATTCTTTTCGTTTCGATTCGATTCTGCTCGATTCTTTTCGATTTGATTCGATTCGATCATTTGGATTCAATTTGTTACATTTCGATTCGATTCTTTTCTATTCAGTTCGATTCGATTCTTTTTGATTCAGTTCGATTCGATTCTTTTCAATTCGATTCGATTCTTTTCGATTTGATTCAATTCTTTTCAATTCGATTCGATTCGATTCTTTTCGTTTCGATTTTTTCAATTCGATTCCTTTCAATTCGATTCGATTGGATTCTTTTCGTTTCAATTAGATTCTTTTCGATTTTATTTGATTCGAATCTTATCAATTCGATTCGGTACTGTTCGATTCGATTCTTTTCGATTCAGTTCGATTCGATTCTTTTTGATTCGATTCGATTCTTTTCGCTTTGATATGACTCGATTCGTTTCGACTTTTTTCGATTCGTGTCGATTCGAATCTATTCGATTCTTTTCTATTCAATTCGATTCGATTGATTCTTTTCGATTCGATTCCATTCGATTCTATTCTTTTCAATTCGATTCGATTCTTTTCGATTCGATTCGATTCTTTTCGATTCGATTTTTTCGATTCGATTCTTTTCAATTTGATTCGATTCTTTTCAATTTGATTCTTTTCGATTCGATTCGATTCGCCTCTTGTCGTTTCGATTCGATTCTTTTTGATTCGATTCGATTCGATTCTTTTTGTTTCGATTATATTCTCTTCGATTCGATTCTTTCGATTCGATTCGATTCTTTTCGATTCGATTCTTCTCGAATCGATTCAATTCAATTCGATTCTTTTCGATTCGATTCTTTTCGATTTGATTCGATTCGATCATTTGGATTCCACTTGTTACATTTCGATTCGAATCTTTTCGATTCGATTCGATTCAATTCTTTTGGATTTCATTGGATTGATTTAGATAATTTTTGATTCGATTCGATTTTTTTACCCTAGCTTCGATGTGATTCTACTCGATTCAATTCATTTCGATTCTTCTTGATTCAATTCTTTTCGATTCTTTTTGATTCGGTTTGATTCTTTTCGATTCATTCGATTCTTTTCGATTCGATTTAATTGTTTTTGAATCCATTTGATTCGATTCGATTATTTTCGATTCGACTCGATTGGATTCGATTCGGTTCGATTATCGATTCGATTCAATTCCAATTATTTTTGATTCGACTCGATTGATTATTTTTTTATTCAATTCGATTCAATTATTTTCGATTCGATGCAATTCGATTCGATTCTTCTCATTTCAATTCAATTCGATTCTTTCGAATTCGATTCGATTCGATTCTTTGTGTTTCGATTCGATTCTTTTCGATTTGAGTCAATTCTTTTCAATTCGATTTGATATTCTTCGATTCGATTCTTTCGATTCGATTCTTTTCGATTCGATTCGTTTCGATTCGATTCTTCGATTCGATTCGATTCGATTCTTTTCGATTCAATACGATTCGATCGATTCTTTTCAATGCGAATCAATTCGATTCCATTCTTTTTGATTCGATTCGATTCGATTCGATTATTTTTATTTATTTTTTTATTTTTATTTATTTATGATAGTCACAGAGAGAAAGAGAGAGAGGGGCAGAGACATAGGCAGTGGGAGAAGCAGGCTCCATGCACCGGGAGCCCGACATGGGATTCGATCCCGGGTCTCCAGGATCGCGCCCTGGGCCAAAGGCAGGCGGTAAACCGCTGCACCACCCAGGGATCCCGATTCGATTCTTTTAGATTTGATTTGATACGATTCTTTTCAATTCGATTTGATTCGATTCGATTCGTTTCGATTCTCTTTGATGTTTTTTGATTCGATCTTTTCAACCGATTTAATTCGATTCGATTCATTTCGATTCGAATGTTTCGATTCTATTCTTTTTAATTCGATTCTTTTCGATTCGATTCGATTCGATTTTTTTCTTTTCGCTTCTTTTCGATTCGATTCGATTCGCCTCTTTTCGTTTCGATTCTATTGTTTTGGATTCGATTTGATTCCTTTCGTTTCGATTAGATTCTCTTCGATTCGATTCTTTTCGATTCAGTTCTTTTCGATTCGGTTCGATTTGATTCTTCTCCATTCGATTCGATTCGATTCGATAAGATTCTTTTCGTTCGATTCAATTCTGTTCGATTCGATTCGATTCGATTCGATTATTTTCAGTTCGATTCTTTTCGTTTCGATTCGATTCTGCTCGATTCTTTTCGATTTGATTCGATTCGATCATTTGGATTCAATTTGTTACATTTCGATTCGATTCTTTTCTATTCAGGTCGATTCGATTCTTTTTGATTCAGTTCGATTCATTCTTTTCAACTCAATTCGATTCGGTTCGATTCTTTTCGATTCGATATGATTCGATTCGATTCAACTCAACTCGATTCTTTTCGATTCGATTTTTCGATTCGATTCCTTTCAATTCGATTCGATTGGATTCTTTTCGTTTCAATTAGATTCTTTTCGATTTTACTTGATTCGAATCTTATCAATTCGATTCGGTACTGTTCGATTCGATTCTATTCAATTCAATTCGATTGGAATCGATTCTTTTCGATTCAATTCGATTCGATTCGATACGATTCTTTTCGATTGTATTCGATTCGATTCTTTTCGGTTCTCTTCGATTCGATTCTTTTCGATTCAATTCGATATGATTCGATTCTTTTCGATTCCATTCGATTCTTTTCTATTCGATTCGATTCGATTATTTTCGATTCAATTCGGTTTGATTCGATTATTTTCAACTCAATTCGATCGACTCGGTTCAATTATTTTCGATTCGATTCGATTCGATTATTTTCGATTCGATAAGATTACTTTCGATTCGATTATTTTCGATTCGATTTCATTATTTTCAATTCAATTCATTTCGATGTTTTTTCGATTCGATTTCAATGCGAATCAACTATTTTCTAGTAGATTCGCTTCAATTATTTTCTTTTTTTTTCTAAATTTTTTATTATTTATGATAGTCACAGAGAGAGAGAGAGAGGCAGAGATAGGCAGAGGGAGAAGCAAGCTCCAAGCACCGGGAGCCCTATGTGGGATTTGATCCCGGGTCTCCAGGATCGCGCCCTGGGCCAAAGGCAGGCACTAAACCGCTGCCCCTCCCAGGAATCCCCCGCTTCAATTATTTTCGATTTGATTTGATTCGGTTATTTTCAATTCGATTCCATTTGATTATTTTCATTTCGGTTCGGTACGATTCGATTCTATTAATTTTTCGATTCGATTCGTTTCGTATCCATTCGAATCGTTTTGATTCCTTTCGGTTTCGATTTGAATCGATTCTTTCTTTTCGATTCGATTCTTTTCTATTCGGTTGATTTTTTGATTTGAATCGACTCGATTCTTTTTGATTCAAGTATATAAGATTCGATCCGATTCTTTTCGATTCAAATCGATACGATTCTTTTCGATTGATTCGATTCGTTTTGATTCGACTCGATTCTTTTCGATTCAATGAAATACGGTTCTATTCTTTTCGATTCGATTTGATTTGATTCTTTTTGATTCCATACGATTTCGATTTGATTCTTTTCGATTTGATTCGATTCAACTCGATACTTTTCAAATCGATCATTTCGATCGATTCGATTCGATTCTTTTCATTTCGATTCGATTCTTTTCGATTTGATTCAATTCTTTTCAATTCGATTCGATTCGATTCTTTTCGTTTCGATTTGATTCTCTTCTATTTTATTTGATTCGATTCATTTCAATTAGATTCGATACTGTTCGATTCGATTCTTTTCGATTCAGGTCGATTGGAATCGATTCGATTCTTTCGGTTCTATTCGATTCGATTCGATACGATTCTCTTCGATTCGATTCTTTTCGGTCTGTTCGATTCGATTCTTTTCGATTCAGTTCGATTCGATTCTTTTGGACTCGATTCGATTCTTTGCGCTTTGATATGATTCGATTCGTTTCGACTTTTTTCGATTCGTGTCGATTCGAATCTATTCGATTCTTTTCAATTCGATTCGATTGATTCTTTTCGATTCGATTCCATTCGATTCTATTCTTTTCGATTCTTTTCGATTCGATACGATTCGATTCGATTCTTTTTGATTCGATTTTTTCGATTCGATTCTTTTCAATTTGATTCGATTCTTTTCAATTTGATTCTTTTCGATTCGATTCGATTCGCCTCTTGTCGTTTCGATTCGATTCTTTTTGATTCGATTCGATTCGATTCTTTTTGTTTCGATTATATTCTCTTCGATTCGATTCTTTTCGATTCGATTCGATTTGATACGATTCGCTTCTTTTCGATTCGATTCTTCTCGAATCGATTCAATTCAATTCGATTCGATTTTCGATTTGATTCGATTCGATCATTTGGATTCCACTTGTTACATTTCGATTCGAATCTTTTCGATTCGATTCGATTCAATTCTTTTGGATTTCATTGGATTGAGTTAGATAATTTTTGATTCGATTCGATTCTTTTACCCTAGCTTCGATGTGATTCTACTCGATTCAATTCATTTCGATTCTTCTTGATTCAATTCTTTTCGATTCTTTTTGATTCGGTTTGATTCTTTTCGATTCCATTCGATTCTTTTCGATTCGATTTAATTGTTTTTGAATCCATTTGATTCGATTCGATTATTTTCGATTCGACTCGATTGGATTCGATTCGGTTCGATTATCGATTCGATTCAATTCCAATTATTTTTGATTCGACTCGATTTGATTATTTTTTATTCAATTCGATTCAATTATTTTCGATTCGATGCAATTCGATTCGATTCTTCTCATTTCAATTCAATTCGATTCTTTCGAATTCGATTCGATTCGATTCTTTGGTTTCGATTCGATCCTTTTCGATTTGAGTCAATTCTTTTCAATTCGATTTGATATTCTTCGATTCAATTCTTTTCGATTCGATTCGATTCGATTCTTTTCGATTCGATTCGATTCCATTCGATTCGATTCTTTTCGATTCAATACGATTCGATCGATTCTTTTCGATGCGAATCAATTCGATTCCATTCTTTTTGATTCGATTCGATTCGATTCTTTTAGATTTGATTTGATACGATTCTTTTCAATTCGATTTGATTCAATTCGATTCGTTTCGATTCGTTTCGATTCTCTTTGATGTTTTTGATTCGATCTTTTCAACCGATTTAATTCGATTCGATTCATTTCGATTTGATTCGATTCGAATTTTTCGATTCTATTCTTTTCAATTCGATTCTTTTCGATTCGATTCGATTCGATTTTTTTCTATTCGCTTCTTTTCGATTCGATTCGATTCGCCTCTTTTCGTTTCGATTCTATTCTTTTGGATTCGATTTGATTCTTTTCGTTTCGATTAGATTCTCTTCGATTCGATTCTTTTCGATTCAGTTCTTTTCGATTCGGTTCGATTTGATTCTTCTCCATTCGATTCGATTCGATTCGATAAGATTCTTTTCGTTCGATTCAATTCTATTCGATTCTATTCGATTCGATTCGATTCGATTATTTTCAGTTCGATTCTTTTTTCGATTCGATTCTGCTCGATTCTTTTCGATTTGATTCGATTCGATCATTTGGATTCAATTTGTTACATTTCGATTCGATTCTTTTCTATTCAGTTCGATTCGATTCTTTTGATTCAGTTCGATTCGATTCTTTTCAATTCGATTCGATTCTTTTCGATTTGATTCAATTCTTTTCAATTCGATTCGATTCGATTCTTTTCGTTTCGATTTTTTCAATTCGATTCCTTTCAATTCGATTCGATTGGATTCTTTTCGTTTCAATTAGATTCTTTTCGATTTTATTTGATTCGAATCTTATCAATTCGATTCGGTACTGTTCGATTCGATTCTTTTCGATTCAGTTCGATTCGATTCTTTTGATTCGATTCGATTCTTTTCGCTTTGATATGATTCGATTCGTTTCGACTTTTTTCGATTCGTGTCGATTCGAATCTATTCGATTCTTTTCTATTCAATTCGATTCGATTGATTCTTTTCGATTCGATTCCATTCGATTCTATTCTTTTCAATTCGATTCGATTCTTTTCGATTCGATTCGATTCTTTTTGATTCGATTTTTTCGATTCGATTCTTTTCAATTTGATTCGATTCTTTTCAATTTGATTCTTTTCGATTCGATTCGATTCGCCTCTTGTCGTTTCGATTCGATTCTTTTTGATTCGATTCGATTCGATTCTTTTTGTTTCGATTATATTCTCTTCGATTCGATTCTTTTCGATTCGATTCGATTCTTTCGATTCGATTCTTCTCGAATCGATTCAATTCAATTCGATTCTTTTCGATTCGATTCTTTTCGATTTGATTCGATTCGATCATTTGGATTCCACTTGTTACATTTCGATTCGAATCTTTTCGATTCGATTCGATTCAATTCTTTTGGATTTCATTGGATTGATTTAGATAATTTTTGATTCGATTCGATTTTTTACCCTAGCTTCGATGTGATTCTACTCGATTCAATTCATTTCGATTCTTCTTGATTCAATTCTTTTCGATTCTTTTTGATTCGGTTTGATTCTTTTCGATTCCATTCGATTCTTTTCGATTCGATTTAATTGTTTTTGAATCCATTTGATTCGATTCGATTATTTTCGATTCGACTCGATTGGATTCGATTCGGTTCGATTATCGATTCGATTCAATTCCAATTATTTTTGATTCGACTCGATTTGATTATTTTTTATTCAATTCGATTCAATTATTTTCGATTCGATGCAATTCGATTCGATTCTTCTCATTTCAATTCAATTCGATTCTTTCGAATTCGATTCGATTCGATTCTTTGTGTTTCGATTCGATTCTTTTCGATTTGAGTCAATTCTTTTCAATTCGATTTGATATTCTTCGATTCGATTCTTTTCGATTCGATTCTTTTCGATTCGATTCGTTTCGATTCGATTCTTCGATTCGATTCGATTCGATTCTTTTCGATTCAATACGATTCGATCGATTCTTTTCAATGCGAATCAATTCGATTCCATTCTTTTTGATTCGATTCGATTCGATTCGATTATTTTTATTTATTTTTTTTATTTTTATTATTTATGATAGTCACAGAGAGAAAGAGAGAGAGGGGCAGAGACATAGGCAGTGGGAGAAGCAGGCTCCATGCACCGGGAGCCCGACATGGGATTCGATCCCGGGTCTCCAGGATCGCGCCCTGGGCCAAAGGCAGGCGGTAAACCGCTGCACCACCCAGGGATCCCGATTCGATTCTTTTAGATTTGATTTGATACGATTCTTTTCAATTCGATTTGATTCGATTCGATTCGTTTCGATTCTCTTTGATGTTTTTTGATTCGATCTTTTCAACCGATTTAATTCGATTCGATTCATTTCGATTCGAATGTTTCGATTCTATTCTTTTTAATTCGATTCTTTTCGATTCGATTCGATTCGATTTTTTCTTTTCGCTTCTTTTCGATTCGATTCGATTCGCCTCTTTTCGTTTCGATTCTATTGTTTTGGATTCGATTTGATTCCTTTCGTTTCGATTAGATTCTCTTCGATTCGATTCTTTTCGATTCAGTTCTTTTCGATTCGGTTCGATTTGATTCTTCTCCATTCGATTCGATTCGATTCGATAAGATTCTTTTCGTTCGATTCAATTCTGTTCGATTCGATTCGATTCGATTCGATTATTTTCAGTTCGATTCTTTTCGTTTCGATTCGATTCTGCTCGATTCTTTTCGATTTGATTCGATTCGATCATTTGGATTCAATTTGTTACATTTCGATTCGATTCTTTTCTATTCAGGTCGATTCGATTCTTTTTGATTCAGTTCGATTCAATTCTTTTCAACTCAATTCGATTCGGTTCGATTCTTTTCGATTCGATATGATTCGATTCGATTCAACTCAACTCGATTCTTTTCGATTCGATTTTTTCGATTCGATTCCTTTCAATTCGATTCGATTGGATTCTTTTCGTTTCAATTAGATTCTTTTCGATTTTACTTGATTCGAATCTTATCAATTCGATTCGGTACTGTTCGATTCGATTCTATTCAATTCAATTCGATTGGAATCGATTCTTTTCGATTCAATTCGATTCGATTCGATACGATTCTTTTCGATTGTATTCGATTCGATTCTTTTCGGTTCTCTTCGATTCGATTCTTTTCGATTCAATTCGATATGATTCGATTCTTTTCGATTCCATTCGATTCTTTTCTATTCGATTCGATTCGATTATTTTCGATTCAATTCGGTTTGATTCGATTATTTTCAACTCAATTCGATCGACTCGGTTCAATTATTTTCGATTCGATTCGATTCGATTATTTTCGATTCGATAAGATTACTTTCGATTCGATTATTTTCGATTCGATTTCATTATTTTCAATTCAATTCATTTCGATGTTTTTCGATTCGATTCAATGCGAATCAACTATTTTCTATTAGATTCGCTTCAATTATTTTCTTTTTTTTCTAAATTTTTTATTTATTTATGATAGTCACAGAGAGAGAGAGAGAGGCAGAGATAGGCAGAGGGAGAAGCAAGCTCCAAGCACCGGGAGCCCTATGTGGGATTTGATCCCGGGTCTCCAGGATCGCGCCCTGGGCCAAAGGCAGGCACTAAACCGCTGCCCCTCCCAGGAATCCCCGCTTCAATTTTTTCGATTTGATTTGATTCGGTTATTTTCAATTCGATTCCATTTGATTATTTTCATTTCGGTTCGGTACGATTCGATTCTATTATTTTCGATTCGATTCGTTTCGTATCCATTCGAATCGTTTTGATTCCTTTCGGTTTTCGATTTGAATCGATTCTTTTCTTTTCGATTCGATTCTTTTCTATTCGGTTTGATTTTTTTGATTTGAATCGACTCGATTCTTTTTGATTCAAGTATATAAGATTCGATCCGATTCTTTTCGATTCAAATCGATACGATTCTTTTCGATTTGATTCGATTCGTTTTGATTCGACTCGATTCTTTTCGATTCAATTCTTTTCGATTCAATGAAATACGGTTCTATTCTTTTCGATTCGATTTGATTTGATTCTTTTTGATTCCATACGATTCGATTTGATTCTTTTCGATTTGATTCGATTCAACTCGATACTTTTCAAATCGATCATTTCGATCGATTCGATTCGATTCTTTTCATTTCGATTCGATTCTTTTCGATTTGATTCAATTCTTTTCAATTCGATTCGATTCGATTCTTTTCGTTTCGATTTGATTCTCTTCTATTTTTTGATTCGATTCATTTCAATTAGATTCGATACTGTTCGATTCGATTCTTTCGATTCAGGTCGATTGGAATCGATTCGATTCTTTCGGTTCTATTCGATTCGATTCGATACGATTCTCTTCGATTCGATTCTTTTCGGTCTGTTCGATTCGATTCTTTTCGATTCAGTTCGATTCGATTCTTTTGGACTCGATTCGATTCTTTGCGCTTTGATATGATTCGATTCGTTTCGACTTTTTTCGATTCGTGTCGATTCGAATCTATTCGATTCTTTTCAATTCGATTCGATTGATTCTTTTCGATTCGATTCCATTCGATTCTATTCTTTTCGATTCTTTTCGATTCGATACGATTCGATTCGATTCTTTTTGATTCGATTTTTTCGATTCGATTCTTTTCAATTTGATTCGATTCTTTTCAATTTGATTCTTTTCGATTCGATTCGATTCGCCTCTTGTCGTTTCGATTCGATTCTTTTTGATTCGATTCGATTCGATTCTTTTGTTTCGATTATATTCTCTTCGATTCGATTCTTTTCGATTCGATTCGATTTGATACGATTCGCTTCTTTTCGATTCGATTCTTCTCGAATCGATTCAATTCAATTCGATTCTTTTCGATTTGATTCGATTCGATCATTTGGATTCCACTTGTTACATTTCGATTCGAATCTTTTCGATTCGATTCGATTCAATTCTTTTGGATTTCATTGGATTGAGTTAGATAATTTTTGATTCGATTCGATTCTTTTACCCTAGCTTCGATGTGATTCTACTCGATTCAATTCATTTCGATTCTTCTTGATTCAATTCTTTTCGATTCTTTTGATTCGGTTTGATTCTTTTCGATTCCATTCGATTCTTTTCGATTCGATTTAATTGTTTTTGAATCCATTTGATTCGATTCGATTATTTTCGATTCGACTCGATTGGATTCGATTCGGTTCGATTATCGATTCGATTCAATTCCAATTATTTTTGATTCGACTCGATTTGATTATTTTTTATTCAATTCGATTCAATTATTTTCGATTCGATGCAATTCGATTCGATTCTTCTCATTTCAATTCAATTCGATTCTTTCGAATTCGATTCGATTCGATTCTTTGTGTTTCGATTCGATCCTTTTCGATTTGAGTCAATTCTTTTCAATTCGATTTGATATTCTTCGATTCAATTCTTTTCGATTCGATTCGATTCTTTTCGATTCGATTCGATTCCATTCGATTCGATTCTTTTCGATTCAATACGATTCGATCGATTCTTTTCGATGCGAATCAATTCGATTCCATTCTTTTTGATTCGATTCGATTCGATTCTTTTAGATTTGATTTGATACGATTCTTTTCAATTCGATTTGATTCAATTCGATTCGTTTCGATTCGTTTCGATTCTCTTTGATGTTTTTTGATTCGATCTTTTCAACCGATTTAATTCGATTCGATTCATTTCGATTTGATTCGATTCGAATTTTCGATTCTATTCTTTTCAATTCGATTCTTTTCGATTCGATTCGATTCGATTTTTTTCTATTCGCTTCTTTTCGATTCGATTCGATTCGCCTCTTTTCGTTTCGATTCTATTCTTTGGATTCGATTTGATTCTTTTCGTTTCGATTAGATTCTCTTCGATTCGATTCTTTTCGATTCAGTTCTTTTCGATTCGGTTCGATTTGATTCTTCTCCATTCGATTCGATTCGATTCGATAAGATTCTTTTCGTTCGATTCAATTCTATTCGATTCTATTCTATTCGATTCGATTCGATTATTTTCAGTTCGATTCTTTTCGTTTCGATTCGATTCTGCTCGATTCTTTCGATTTGATTCGATTCGATCATTTGGATTCAATTGTTACATTTCGATTCGATTCTTTTCTATTCAGTTCGATTCGATTCTTTTTGATTCAGTTCGATTCGATTCTTTTCAATCGATTCGATTCTTTTCGATTTGATTCAATTCTTTTCAATTCGATTCGATTCGATTCTTTTCGTTTCGATTTTTTCAATTCGATTCCTTTCAATTCGATTCGATTGGATTCTTTTCGTTTCAATTAGATTCTTTTCGATTTTATTGATTCGAATCTTATCAATTCGATTCGGTACTGTTCGATTCGATTCTTTTCGATTCAGTTCGATTCGATTCTTTTTGATTCGATTCGATTCTTTTCGCTTTGATATGATTCGATTCGTTTCGACTTTTTTCGATTCGTGTCGATTCGAATCTATTCGATTCTTTTCTATTCAATTCGATTCGATTGATTCTTTTCGATTCGATTCCATTCGATTCTATTCTTTTCAATTCGATTCGATTCTTTCGATTCGATTCGATTCTTTTTGATTCGATTTTTTCGATTCGATTCTTTTCAATTTGATTCGATTCTTTTCAATTTGATTCTTTTCGATTCGATTCGATTCGCCTCTTGTCGTTTCGATTCGATTCTTTTGATTCGATTCGATTCGATTCTTTTTGTTTCGATTATATTCTCTTCGATTCGATTCTTTTCGATTCGATTCGATTCTTTTCGATTCGATTCTTCTCGAATCGATTCAATTCAATTCGATTCTTTTCGATTCGATTCTTTTCGATTTGATTCGATTCGATCATTGGATTCCACTTGTTACATTTCGATTCGAATCTTTTCGATTCGATTCGATTCAATTCTTTTGGATTTCATTGGATTGATTTAGATAATTTTTGATTCGATTCGATTTTTTACCCTAGCTTCGATGTGATTCTACTCGATTCAATTCATTTCGATTCTTCTTGATTCAATTCTTTTCGATTCTTTTGATTCGGTTTGATTCTTTCGATTCCATTCGATTCTTTTCGATTCGATTTAATTGTTTTTGAATCCATTTGATTCGATTCGATTATTTTCGATTCGACTCGATTGGATTCGATTCGGTTCGATTATCGATTCGATTCAATTCCAATTATTTTGATTCGACTCGATTTGATTATTTTTATTCAATTCGATTCAATTATTTTCGATTCGATGCAATTCGATTCGATTCTTCTCATTTCAATTCAATTCGATTCTTTCGAATTCGATTCGATTCGATTCTTTGTGTTTCGATTCGATTCTTTTCGATTTGAGTCAATTCTTTTCAATTCGATTTGATATTCTTCGATTCGATTCTTTCGATTCGATTCTTTTCGATTCGATTCGTTCGTTTCGATTCTTCGATTCGATTCGATCGATTCGATTCTTTTCGATTCAATACGATTCGATCGTTCTTTTCAATGCGAATCAATTCGATTCCATTCTTTTTGATTCGATTCGATTCGATTCGATTATTTTTATTTATTTTTTTTATTTTATTTATTTATGATAGTCACAGAGAGAAAGAGAGAGAGGGGCAGAGACATAGGCAGTGGGAGAAGCAGGCTCCATGCACCGGGAGCCCGACATGGGATTCGATCCCGGGTCTCCAGGATCGCGCCCTGGGCCAAAGGCAGGCGTAAACCGCTGCACCACCCAGGGATCCCGATTCGATTCTTTTAGATTTGATTTGATACGATTCTTTTCAATTCGATTTGATTCGATTCGATCGTTTCGATTCTCTTTGATGTTTTTGATTCGATCTTTTCAACCGATTTAATTCGATTCGATTCATTTCGATTCGAATGTTTCGATTCTATTCTTTTTAATTCGATTCTTTTCGATTCGATTCGATTGATTTTTTTTCTTTTCGCTTCTTTTCGATTCGATTCGATTCGCCTCTTTCGTTCGATTCTATTGTTTTGGATTCGATTT
>NW_023331760.1:0-34473 GCF_011100685.1 Canis lupus familiaris | reverse complement strand
GACTTTAAAGTACACATTCATCTAATGTCAGATGTATGCCTATCATGTGTTTTGTAAGTACTAAGTTTAGATTGATGATTGACATTTTGTGGAACCGCCCATAATGATGACAATAATTAAGGTTTTTAAATACCACTAAATTAGCTCAATTCCTACTTTGATTGTAGTCCATTCCAAGCTACTTAGTTGTCGACTGTTGAACACACTTACTTGACTGACAACACTGGATTTGTCATTATGCAACAGTGATATTCTTCTTTATTTCATGTCCTCCTTTGATAAACAAAACCTTACTCATTTATCATGAAAATTCTGATATGACTCTTTCCAGTTTGTGCCAGCTGCATCCCAACTCCAGTTAAGGATGTGACCATTTTTGTATTCCCATTAGCTGAGAAGATTTTTTTTTTGTAATTTGTGTTTTCAAAAGTAGATTTTCTTTGTTTCCCCAATACAAAATTATAATATTATTTTTTTCTTGTCATTATAGCCTCCTTTCCCCCAATTATCCCGAGTCTTACAAGAACTCATCCTGTTGAGAAATGCATTTATATAAAACACAATCATGCTTAGAGTAAAAATTCAGGTACTGATTCAAATTGTCATTATTTATCTTAGACCCAATTTTATGGCTTACAGAATTGACTCCACAAGTCATGAGGTCAGTTGATGATGCTAGGACTTTGGGGTATTACTTGGAACAGAGAAGAGATCATCATATTGCAACTTCATGACAGTTTTCTCTGTATATCTTTCTGTCCTTTATCTGAAATCATTCTTTTATGCTATCTCCAGAAACTTGCTACACACTATGTCATGTGTCAGTCATCCATGGTCATCACTTGCTAATGCGTTTATGGCTACCTAGACCATGCTCCATCCTCATAACTTCGGAAGATCTTCTGAGTCTTTAAAATGTAACCTCTTGATTTTTTACCTTTCAAGGTACTTCTCTTCACTCCAGCAGGATTCTTCTGTTCCTCCTACCTCCGTACATTCTCTGCATCCAGGTTCAGACATCACCAGCCTATCTATCATTATATCCTCTGTACTATGATACAAACCTTTCTGGTTGGACTTTGATCTTGGTTGACCTTCATCAGGTACATTGAAAAGTTAGCCCTCAGTCCCTATAAAGTATAGCTCTTTACTTGCCATGTTGCACAAAACACAAAGCTCAAATGGTCTTTTCAGGGTTAATAGAAAACATTTCAAAAAAAAAAAAAAAAGAAAACATTTCTTAGTACATAAAATAAGGAAAAGTAAGCAGCTATTATAATCATCCAAATCCAATACATTAGAAAGCTCTTACCCGTAAGTGTCAGAGGATTAGGGGTTATGGAATATTTACAAACTACATAATGATAATATCAGGTAGCATTTATTATGTGGGGAAGCTACTTATTTTTTGAAGGTCCCAAATAGATTTTTTTTTCTTTATTTATTTATGATAGTCACGAGAGAGAGAGAGAGAGAGAGGCAGAGACACAGGCAGAGGGAGAAGGAGGCTCCATGCACCGGGAGCCCGACGTGGGATTCGATCCCGGGTCTCCAGGATCGGCCCTGGGCCAAAGGCAGGCGCCAAACCGCTGCGCCACTCAGGGATCCCTGAAGGTCCCAAATAGAAATAGAAATCCAAAATTTCAACACCTAAGGGAAAGATATAGAAAGAATAAAGGATAAAAAGATAGAAAAATGAACTGAAACTAAAATGCTACTAGAAAACTTAATATAAGAAAGTCACTGAAATATTTCAAAGTGACATATCAGGAATAGAAAGTAGCAAATAGCTAAAACCAGTGAGGCAGTACCAAAAAACCAATACGGGAGAAAAATCTTCCTAAAAATGATTGATGATTTAATCAAGACAACTAGAATTAAATCAGAAGAAAGAGAACACACACAGGTAGTAAAATATGTCGGACCAAATTCTGAGAGCTGGAAAAAAATGGGTATTGGATTCTTTAATAATAAATGGAATCTTCTAAGTATTAAAGGAAACTAATAGACTTTGCCAGTTATGTACAATTAAGCATTCATTAAAAATACAACATTGCCATTTATTTAAAAAAAATGATGCTCTAAGATTCTAAAGCTTGATTTGCCTTTGTAATACATAAACTATACTGTGATTTCTCTGTCATTTTAAGTAGGTCATAGAATACCTGAATTTGAATGTTCCTTCATTTTTTATGCTGAATTTCAATTAACCCTGTATATTTCAGTGAATTAGCCACAACTAAATAAATACTAATGTTCTATCACAAAAATACAATGGCAAAAAAATTACATTTTTTAAAAATACCTTACTCTGACAAACTTGACAGAAATCTATAGGAAAGCTCAATGTAGAGAATAATGTGGTTATTTTTGTTGTTCTTGTGGTTTATTGTTATAGTATATTTATTATTTATTAGATCAATGTATCATTATCCCATATATCACTCTGATATATCTTTCACTCTTCTGTTCTGGTTATTAATTGTCTATTCTTATAGACATTCCATATAGAATGCTAATGCTTGAATGTTTTTGTTTTAACAATTTTTTTTTCTTTTTAATGAATACAATTTCAGTAGTATCGTGAAATAAAAGGTATTTTATACTCTCCTGGTAATTTATTATAGTATTAACATACTTTACAATATATATGTTATAGAAATATTTTTTCTAGATTAAAATTTCAAATGATATACCTGGACCTTTGGAACACAATGCCTTCTGACCAGGATTTTGCATCTTCCTTTCTTGAAAGGTGCTGGATAGATCTATCTGGTTTTAAACCATTGTGAAAGTAATCTTGTATCCAACTTGACCATATCATCTCTATCAATTCTATTTGAAAGCTATTTTAAGCTTAATTTTATTAAAATAGGGATTTCCCATTATATTAATTAAACTAATTTCATATATATATTTGTCTACTAATCCTCTTCTAGTACAGTAGAATCTAGTGTTTTTTAACAGAGCAGGTAGGAACAAAAATATTGTCCTTAACATTAGAAATTTTAGTTCAGATCTGCTGAGGATCATATGTGAACTGAGTATGTTCTCTTACAAAAATTGTGGGTTTATTTTTCTTTCTGACCAAAAACGGAGCATAGTTACTGGTTGACATTAGCTTGTTTTATGTGGGTGTGTAGAAACTTGCTGGGAGCCATCAAGTTTCAACTTGACTGCGTATACAGCTGAAAGAGTTTTCCACCACACCCTTTTCTTGACTTCTCAAGCTTTTCCATCACATTGCATAAGCAATCCTACCTCTACACATGTTGATTTTATCATCCAAATCCCTTCATGAGGTTTGGCCTTCATTCCTTAATAAAATGTTGCTTGTAGTTGTGATAACCTACTTTAACATTTCTCCAACTCTAGTAGTGCACAGTGGTCAATTGTGTACCTTACTTTTCCCTTCCTACTAGTAATAAAATGTATATAGTAAGTCAAACTCTACTGGTATTTTTGTTTGTGGTTGGAGAATAAAAGAAGAGAGAAAGCTATATGGATATATAAAATGTCTAGTAGAAAAAAATGGTAGTAATATTTAGGGGAACAAAGCATGAGGCTTGATCAGGGGGAAGGAAACCCAGATTGCCAGGAAAACCCGTGAAACATGCAATAGAAACGTCAGGTTAGAATAAAATATAAACCAGGACTAACAGGAATCAAAAACACAACATGCTTATTGCAAATAAGTGCCAAGCAGGAATATATTATCAAGTAGTCCCACCGGCCTGAGGTGGAGGCATTCGCATTTCCCCAAATGAGAAAGAGCCACAAGAAACGATGAAGTAAAAACTTTGGAAAGCTGCCACTGGAGATGGTGCACAAAACCTGGAATGTTTTAGGAGTCTCCTCCCAGTCGGTGGGAGGTTTTGGGGAGCAGCTGATAAGGCAAGGAGGGCTCTTGCAAGGATTCAAGCATTCTGATCTGGATTTCCCTTTGGTCTCCAAGTGGACCTCATGTTCCAGCCGAAGCACTTTCTCTCATCTTTCCTCAGTGAAGATACAAAAAAGGACAGCATATTCACGGATGGGCTTGAATAAGAGTCTTCTGGCAATTTCAGCTTCCTCAACTGTATCATGAAGAACTATTTCTGAATAAAAGAGAAGGTTTCTTTAGTTTTCTCTGAGACCCTACCACTCCTCCTTGCTTGTTATAGAAAGCCAGAGATTTTTGCATTGTCCCTCTTGGCAGCCCATACATAACTAACACATAGCCTTACATATAGTTGATTGCCGTTAAAATACTTTGCTGGAAGAGTGAAAGTTGTTGAATATTGGAAAAAAAAAAAAAAAAAAAAAAAAAAAACGCCCCCCTGAGCCCTTCCTATTGGCCCGGAGGGAAGGCAAGGCTCCACGCTGCACAGGCCAGGTGGGCTTCTCATTGGACAACCCGGCTGTCAGTCACTAGTCCTTCTGGTGTGTGTTTTGTGATCTTAAAGTTAAGAATAATTACATATTTTTACACAGAATATATTAATATGAAACAAACAAAAAACAGGTAAAAGTTACATTTCAGCTAGCAATCAGATTGTGTCTGTATCCAGCAGAATAGATAAAATTTCACTTTTATCTACATACTAGCCATGTAGATGTGGGATTATAATATATGCTTGTGTCCTAAGGGATTTGTATTCAGTGTAATTTTTTTTTCAGTTGCTGATATAATATTCTTTTTTTCCAATGGAGTTCTTGATTGTGTATGTAGACTTATTATAAATGTTCTTGTTAAAATAGTGTCCAATATATGTGAGCAATGAATAGATTGGGGTGGTGGAAGGGGAGGAGGGCAGGGGGTGGGGATGAATGGGTGACGGGCACTGAGGGAGGCACTTGATGGGATGAGACTGGGTGTTATTCTGTATGTTGGCAAATTGAACACCAATAAAAAAATTTATTATTTAAAAAATAAAAAATAAAAATAAAAAAATTACGTTAAAAATGAATAGATTAAAAGGTGTTATATACATATAATATAATATTATTATATTAACAGTATTATTATTCAGGTTGAAAAAGAATGAAATCCTAGCACATGCTATAACATGGATGAACTTTCAAGATATCTTGCTAAGTAAAATAATCCATATGCAAAAGGAAAAATGTATGATTCCACTTAAATGAGGTACCTAGAACAGGCAAATTCATAACACAAAAAGTAGAATAGTGGTTACTAGGAGTTGTAAGGAAGGAAGATTGAGAATTATTATTTAATAGATACAGAGTTTCAGTTTGGGATGGATGAAAAAGTTCTGGATATGAATAGCAGTGTTGGCTGCACAGCAATGTGAATTACTTAATGTCAGTGATTATACATTTAAAAATGGTTAAGATGGAACTTTTATGATATATATCTTACCACAATTTTTAAGAGGAAGCTAGAGAATTTGAAACATCTTGATTTCATTTGAGATCTTAAAGCCATTTCAAGGACAGAGTAAAATCCCACTAGAAAATATGTGGAGAGCACAAAAGAATGGGCTGAGGTCCACAACAATTAGCATTAAAATAGTTTTTATATTAAATAAAATTGATCATTTAGTGAAAATTTGCATATATGGAAATTTCTATCTCTTTAAGAATCCTATATTGTTTTCTTTATCTGTTCACTTGTTGAAACTGGACTTATTAATAACAGATTTTTGGGGTACCTGGGTAGCTCAATGTCTGACTCTTGATTTTGGCTCAAGTCATGATCTCAGGGTTGTGAGATGGAGCACTGCACTGACTGGGAAGCCTACTTCCCAGTCTGTCTTTCCCAGGCTGCCTAGCTGGCTGGCTGCCTGGCTGACCCAGTCATTTGGATATCTGACTCTAGGTTTGGGCTCAGCTCAGCTCATGGGTTGTGGGATTGAGCCCCAAGGCTGGCTACATGCTTACTGGGGAGTCTGCATGATGGTTCTTATTCTCTGCCCCTCCCCCCTCTTGTGTACTCTCTATGAAATAAATCTTTAAAAAAAAAAAAAGATGCTCTCTCCTTCTCCCATTGCCTCTCCCCAGCTCATGCTTTAAATAAATAAGAAAATAAATAACTTTTTTTTTTGCTTACAAAGATACCTTTAGAAGAAATCAAGTGAAAAAATAAAATTCATAAATTTAGTTCAATTATATGCTGAGATTTCTAATAAGAAAGAAGCTAAATTCCATGTATGTATGTTTATTTCTCTTTTAAAGATTAAAAGTGAATAATTAAAACTTATGCAACAGGGGCTAAGCAGTGAATAGCATAGCTGTATAGTATTAGAGTAGGGTCCACGAGGCTAATGAATTTAAAAAGTGAACATTTAGCACTATTACATATGTTATATTTTTAAAAGCAATGCATATTAAAGATAAAAGAAAATCAATGTATTTTGTAAATTTCTTGAAACTTTTTCTTAAAACAATATACAAATGTAATCCTATCTACCTTTCTCACATTTTAAAAGAACTAACTTACTTAAATCATGTGTTTTAGCCTTTACATAATGTTCTTCTGTCTGTTATGCTTCATTTTTATTCAGATTTATTTATTTATATCCCTTCTTAATCCCAAACATTTTCAGACTATTTAAAAATGTTCAGGGGTGGATGTCAGCAGAAGCAGTGGAGTAAAAATCTCCAAAAATGTACTCTTCCATAATAGCAACTTACGCAATTATCGAAAGAATCTTTTTACAATTCTGAAAGTTAACCAAAGGCTAACATCAATTAGGGAGTGTTTATTCAAGAAAAAGTGGTTGAATCTCAAGAAGACCAGTAAGGTTTTTTTGCATTTTATCCTGCTTTAGTACTGTCCTCTGTTCTCCAGCTCAGTAGTAGCCATGAAAATTAACAGTCTGCATTCCTGATATACCACGGCAGCCACTGGATGAGCAAATATAACAATCTCTTTCAAAGCCTTATTTCCAAAGAACTCTTAATATCTTACCTGTCCTAAACGGCCCCTAGGAAGCCCACTTACAAGGCTAACTTGGGTCACACCCTATACTAAAAGCCTTCTCCCATATGGCACAGTAGAGGGTGAGTAAAGGAGCACTTATAAAAAGAATTATAGGCAAGTGTTTTACCATGACAGTTAACTGGGGAGATTGATAAATGTTAGGGCAAACAATAGACTAACCAAAAATCTTAAAACGAAAAACTAGAAAAGGTATGTCTAATTGGCTTTGTGTAAAACTCCAACATATTCCTGGAAATCTAGAAGGTCTGATGCATATGTAGAATTGTGTGCCTGCGGAAGAAAGACCTTACAAGGTTTATAACTGCTCACCTTTGGCTGAACATGAGGCCATACACAAACAGGAAATGAAGGCTTAAGGTGGAGTTGTAAACTGTCTGACTAGGTTTGAAAGCATACAACATATACACAGATCCACTCAGCAAAGAATGAGAGAATTTTGGGTTCCAGTCATTTAAGTAAATCTCTGTCCAATCATTAACAACCACTAGGCTAACTAAATAAAGACTTGAGTGGCCACACATGACAAAGAATGTAGACTTTATGGAATTAATTCACAAAAGTTACTAAATAAGCAATAGATACATAAAAAAGGGGAACAACAAACCCTGGAGAGTGGGAGATATCTTAATTTACAGAGTTGTCACAATAGACTTATCTATATGCTGCTTTATAAGAGACTCCCTTTAGAAGTAAGGACACACACACACATACACTGCAAGTGAAGAGATGGAAAAATATATTCCATGAAAATGGAAAGAAAGACAGTAAAACTATACTTATATCAGATAAAATAGACTTTAAAACAAACACTGTAATAAAAGACAAGGAAGAGCATTACAGAATGATAAAAGGATCCAGCAAGAAGATATAACATTTATAAATATATATGTACCCAACATAGGAGCACCAAAATATATATAACAAATACTAACAGACTTAAAGGGAAAAATTGGCAGGAATAAGGAAAAATAGTAAGGTAATTTAATACCACATTTGCATCATTGGATAGATCATCTAGACGGAAAATCAGCGGAGAAAATCAGCCTTAAATAACACATTAAACCAGATGGATTTAATAGATACATAAAGAACTTTCCATCCAAAAGGAGCAAAATGCACATTCTTCTTAAGTGTACATGGAACATTCTCCAGGAAAGATCATATGTTAGGTTGCAAAACAAGTCTCCATAAATGCAAGAAGATTGAAACCATTTCAAGCATCTTTTCCAACCACAATGGTAAGAAAGTAGAAATACATTACAAGAAACTGGGAAAAAATCCACAGAAATGTGGAGATTAAACAATATGCTACTGAGTCATTGAAGAAATAAAAGGAGAAATAAAAAAAATACAGACAAATGAAAACAGAAATATGGCACACCAAATCTATAAGATGCAGCAAAAGTGGTTCTAAGGGGGAAGTTCATAGCAATGCAGGCCTACCTCCAGGAACAACAACAAAATCACAAATAGATCATTTTACTTTATATTGAAAGGAACTACGAAAAGAACAGAGCGTAATGTCAGAAGAATAAAGGAAACAATAAAGATCAGAGCAGAAATAAATGAAGGAGAGACTAAAAGAAAATAGAAAAGATCAATGAAACTAAGAACTGGTTCTTTGAAAATATAAGTCAGGTTGACAAACTTAATACTAGACTAACCAAGAAATAAAGAGAGGACTCAATAAATAAAATTAGAAATGACAGAGAAGTTAAAACATACCAAAGAAATACAAAGAATCATTAGAAACTATTATAATGATATGCCAACAAATTGTACAATCTAGAAAAAATGGCTACATTCCTAGAAACATATAACTTCCAGGGTTGAATCATGAAGAAAAAGAAATCTGAATAGGCCAGCTTCTACTCAGCAGATTGAATCAGTAATAAAAAGCCTCTCAACAAACAAAAGTTCAGAATCCTATGATTTCAATAGTAAATCTGTCAAATATTTAAAGATTGAATTCTTATGTTTCTCAAATTCTTAGAAAAATCTGAGGAGGAAGAAATGCTTCCAAACTCATTTTGCAAGGCCAACATTACCCTGTTATAAAAACAGACAAGGGGACCACTCACACACACACACAAATACTGACCAATATGATTTATTAGCATTGATGTAAAAATCCTCAACAAAATATTAGCAAAGAAAATTCAACAATACCTTACAAGAATTATATACCATGATCAACTGGGATTCATTCCAGGGATGCAAAGATAGTTCAACATCTGCAAATCAACATAAACTGCCATATGATTAAAATGAAGGCTAAAAATTGAAAGATCATCTCAATAGATGCAGAAAATATGACAAAATTCAACATCCATTTATGATAAAAAACTTTCAACAAAGTGAGTAAAGAGGGAATGCATCTCAATATAATAAAGGCCATAAATGACAGACTTACAGCTTACATCACAGTGGATGATGAAAAACTGAAAGCTTTTTCTCTAAGATCAGGAATAAAACAAGGATGTCCACTCTTGCCACTTTTCCCCAACATGGTACTATAAGTCTTAGTCACCACAGTAAGGTAAGAAAAATAAATAAAAGGCTTCCAAGTTGGAAAGGAAGAAGTAACTGTCACTATTTGCAGATGACATGATACTGTATTTAGAAAACCCTAAAGTCTCTGCCAAAAAGACCCAAAACAAACCTGTTAAAATTAGTATATTCAGTAAAGCTGCATGCCATAAAATCAGTATGTGAAATTTGTGGTGTTTCTGTACACTAATAATGAACTATCAGACAGAAATTAAGGAAGCAATCCCATTCACATTTGCATCAAAAAGGAACTACATAGGCATCATTTAAACAAGGAAATGAAAGACCTGTACACTGAAAATTATAAGACACTGATGAAATTAGATACAAATGAATGGAAATATATTCCATGTTTATGGATTAGAAGAATTAATATTGTTAAAATGTCTATCCTACCCAAAGCGATCTGGATACTCAGTGGCAATTCTATCAAAAGTCCAACAACATTTTTTACAAAACTAGAACAAATCATCCTGAAATTTCTATAGAACCACAGAAGTCCCTGGACAGCCAAACTATGCTTGAGAAAGAAGAAAAAAACTGGGAATATCATGCTCCCTAATATGAAACTATATTACAAAGGTATAGTAATTATAAACAGTGTGATATTGGCATAAAAACCAACATACTGGGGATCCGTGGGTTGGCTCAGTGATTTAGTGCCTGCCTTGAGCCCAGGGCATGATCCTGGAGTCCTGGATCGAGTTCCACATCGGGCTGTATACGTGCATACATACTGCTCCTCCGCTCTGCCGGTGTCTCTGCCTCTCTTTCTCTCTGTGTCTCTCATGAATAAATGAAAAAAATATGTATTTAAAAAAAGAAATTCAAAAACCAACATACAGAGCAATAGAATAGAATTGAGAGCCCAGAAAAATATGTATATATATATATATATATATATATATATATATATATATATATACCTACATATGTATGGACAAACAATTTACAACAGAGGATCCCAAGAACATACAATGGAGAAAAGAGAGTTTCTTTAATAAATGCTTCTGGGAAAACTGGACAGCCATATGCAAAATAATGAAAGTACACCATTCCCTTAAACCATAAAAAAACAATTAATACAAAATGTATTAAAGAAGTTAATACTTGAAACCATAAATTACTAGAAGAAAACATAGGTGGTATACTCTTTGATAGTGTCACTATCACTCTTTCTTAGTGATGTTTTTGTGGATCCGACCCAAAGGCATGGAAACAAAGCAAAAATAAACTGCATGGGACTGCATCAAACTAAAAATCTTATGCACAGTGAGGGAAACCTTCATCAAAATGAAAAAGCAACTTAGCGAATGAGAGAAGGTTTTGCAAATGATATATCCAGTAGAGGATTAATATCCAAAATATATAAATAATTCATACAACTTCATAAAAAGAATTAAAAAATGTGCATAAAGATGTTTCCAAAGAAGGCATGCAGACATCCAAAGGCACATGAAAAGTTGTCCAACATCATTAATTATTAGGAGAATGCAAATCAAAACCACAATGAGATAACATCTTAAACCTTTTAGTATGGCTATTGTCAAAAAAGACAAATAACAAATGTTGGAGAGGATGTGGAGAAACGTGAACCTTCATACACTTTTGTTTTAAGAATGTAAATTGATGCAGCTACTCTGGAAACTAGTATGGATATTCTTCAACAAATTAAAAACAGATATACCATATGATTAAGCTATTCCACTTTGGAATTTTTATCCAAAGAATATGAAAGCTGTAATCTGAAAATATATGTGCACCAGTATGTGTGTTGCAGCATTATTTATAATACATAAGATGTGGAAACAACCTAGGTGTCCATCCATAGATGAATGGATAAAGAGGATGGGAGATACACAGATACACACACACACACACACGTGCGCGTGTGCACACAAATGCAATGGAAATCTGCTCAGCCATAAAGAAGAATGAAATTTTGTCATTTGTGACAACATGGATGGTCCTTGAGTATATAATGCTAAATGAAGTAAGTTGGTCAGAGAAAGGCAAATACCACATGATTTTACTCAAATATGGAATTTAAGAAACAAAACAAATGAGCAATCAAGTGAAAAAATAAACACCAGTAATTTTGTATCTCTAGCCAGTCTCTGCCACAATACAATGGCTTCCACAGCTGGCCCCAAGGCCAACCAGGTGAATGTCACCAACTCCAGCCAGCATTATTGTCAGCTGGTCCCCAATTACTGGAACTGGAGATGCTGCTGAGGACATCAATATCCTTTTCTGTCAATGAGGACCTCCGTAGCTCTCAGTGGGATTCTGCTTTTGTCACTGCTGTGGACCACATTGGTTTGAGCCAACAAGTCTTCACCCACTCACTTGTGGACCCAGAGCTATCAGATGTCCCTGCTCTATACCACTAAGCCAAGGGTCACAGCATACTCCAGCATCCACTCACCCACAAGTGAAAATATTTCTTTACCAAAGTTACCATGAAATCTGAAAGAGGTGACTGCTTCTTCATATGCAAAGATACCTAGCAAGGCTAGTGGAATCCCAAAGAATTAGAAATACAACACTAGCAAATGAATAGAATAAACTAGTGATTGATCACAAAGAAGTGGAGATATACAAATTGCCTGACAAATAATTCAAAATAATTATGCTAATGATGTTCAGAGTGCTACAGGAGAACACATGTAAACAACAAAATCAGGAAAATCATACAAGAACAAAGTGAGAAGTTCAACAAAGAGAAAGAAAACAAAGAATCAAGCAGACATTTTAAAAATGAAGAATCCAATGACTAATGAATTCAGTAGAGAGCTTCAGCAACAGACTGGATCAAGCAGATGAATCCATGAACTCGAAGAGAGATCACTTGAAATTGTTATATCTGAGGATCAAAAAGACAACAGAGTGAAAAGGAATGAAGTAAGCCTCTGGGACCTATAGGACACCGATAAGAGAAACAATCTATGCATTATTGGAGATCCAGAAGAAGAAAGAGAAAGAAAACAAAGAGCAGAAAGCTTATTTAAAAAAATAATGGCTGAGAACTTACAGATCTGAGGAGAGAGATTTGGACATTCAATTCCATGAAGTTCATAGGTCCCCAAGTAAATTAAAGAGATCTTCTCCAAAACACATCATAATAAAACTGCCAAAGATAAAAGAAAGAGAGCATCTTAAATGTAGTAACAGAAGTTTGTCACTTAAAAGAGAACACCCCTCCATAATAGTATCAGTGTGTTTCTCAGCAGAAACCTTAGAGGTCAGGAGTGACTGGAATAATATATTCAAAGTGATAAAAGGAAAAATATGCCAACTAAAGTTATTGGAAAAGCTGTCCTTCAGAAATGAAGGTGAGATAAAAGCTTTCCCAGACAAATATAAGCTAAAGGAGCTCTTCACCACTAGACCTGTCTAATAAGAAATACTGAAAGGAATTCTTAAAGCTAAAATGAAAGAATACTAATTAGTAACATGAAAATGAGTCTAAATAGAAAACATACTGGTAAAGTATATAGTCAAATTCAAAATGCTCCAATGTTATAATAGGATAGTGTGTTAATCACTTAACTCTAGCATAAAGATCACAAGACATAAGTATTAAAAATATCAGTATCTACAGTAATTTGTTAATGGATATACAATTTTAAAAAGACGTAAAAGGACACCTGGATGACTCAGTGGTTGAGCACCTGCCTTTGGCCAGGGCATGATCCTGGAGTCCCACATCAGGTTCCGGGCATGGAGCCTGCTTCTCTCTCTGCCTGTGTCTCTGTCTCTCTGTCTCTGTGTCTCTCATTCTCTCTCTCTCTCTCTCTCTGAATAGATAAATGAAAAATCTTTAAAAAATATTTTAAAAAGATATACATTTTGTGACATGAAAACATAAAATGTGGTTGGAGGAGTAAAAGAACAGTTTTTGTACATGATCTAAGTTAAATTGTTATCACCTTAAAGCACACTGTTATATCTTTAAGCTGTTTTATTTAAGCCTCTGGGTAACCACAAAGTAAATACCTATTGTAGATACACACAAAATAAAGAGAAATGAATCAAGGTCTACCACTATAGGAAATCATCAATTCACAAAGACAGCAGGAAAAGAAGAAAGGAACTACAAATCAGCCAGAAAACAATCAAGATGGTATAATAAGTCCTTACATATCATTATTTACTCTAAATGTAAATGAATTGGTTGAATTTTCCAGTCAAGAGGTATTGAATGGCTGAATGCGTAAACACAGAACCCAACTATATTGCTCTCTGCAAAGAGAGTCACTTCAGATTTAAGGATAAATATAGGCTCAAAAATGGAAATGGAAACCAAAAGAGAGCAAAGATGCATACATTATATCATACAAAATATTTTTAAATTAAAAATTATAAGAGACAATATAATGGTAGGGGAGTAAATTCATCAAGTGGATGTAACAATTATAAATTCATATGCACACAATATCAGAGCACCTAAATATATTAAGCAAATACTAACAAATCTGAAGAAAGAAATAGATAGTAATACAATAGTAGTAGGGGACTTCAGTATTGCACTTTCAACAATAGATAGATCATATATAGAGAGAATTACTAAATAAACATTGGACTTGAACTATACTGTAGATCAAATGAACCTAACAGTTATATGTAGGACAATTTATCAAACAGCAGAAAAATATACATTCCTCTCAAGCACACATGGAACATTCTTCAGAATAGATCATATGTTAGATCACAAAACAAGTCTTAGCAAATTTTTAAAGACTGAAATTATGCTAATATCTTTTCCAACCTCATTGGTAAAACACTAAAAATCAACGACAGCCAAACAATTGGAAGATTAACAAATATGAGGAAATTAAACAACCAATTTTTTGCTGAAAACCAATAGGTTAAATAAGAAATCAAAAAGAAAATTCAAAAATATCTTGAGATAAATAAAAATGGAAACAACAGATCAAGACTTATGGGATGAAGAAAAACAGTTCTAAGAAGGAAGTTTTCAATAACTGCCTACATGGAGAAAAGAGAAGGATTTCAAATAATCTTACTGTATGCCTTGAGAAAATATAAAAAGAAAAATTAACTAAGAGCAAAGTTAGCCAAATGTAAAAGGTAACAAAGAGCAGAACAAAAATAAATGGACTAAAGAATAGGAAAAATAATTGAAGAGAGCATTGAAACTAAGAGTTGTTTTATTTTATTTTATTTTTATTTTTTATTTTTTTAAGAGTTGTTTTTAAAACATAACAAAACTGACAAACTGTTAGCTAGACTGACCAAGAAATAGTGAGGACTCAAAAAAAATTAGAAATTAAAGAGGAGAGGGAGGGGCAAGATGGTGGAAGATTAGGGTCCCCAAATCACCTGTCCCCACCAAATTACCTAGATAACCTTCAAATCATCCTGAAAATCTACGAATTCGGCCTGAGAATTAAAGAGAGAACAGCTGGAATGCAACAGTGAGAAGAGTTCGCGCTTCTATCAAGGTAGGAAGACGGGGAAAAAGAAGTAAAGAAACAAAGGCCTCCAAGGGGGAGGGGCCCCGCGAGGAGCCGGGCTGAGGCCGGGGCGAGTGTCCCCAGGACAGGAGAGCCCCGTCCCGGAGACGCAGGAGCTGCACCAACCTTCCCGGGCGGAAAGGGGCTCGCAGGGAGTTGGAGCAGGATCCCAGGAGGGCGGGGATGCCCTCAGGCTCCCTGGGACACTAACAGAAGAACTGCCGCCGGGGGAGAGTGCGCCGATCTCCCTAAGGGCTGCATCACTGCACGGCTGGACCCGGGAGCAGCTCGGAGGGGCTCGGGCAGTGGCTCCACGGAGGGGGGGCGGGGCGGGAGCGCAAATCCAACAGTGCAGGCCAGGAGCACAGGGCACCGGGACACAGCCCAGGATCCGGCCTCCCCTGGGACAGGCAGAGGCCGGGAGGGCCAGGACAGCAAGGACGCTCCTGCCCAAGCTGAGCAGTTCAGCGGCCCCGCCCCGGAGCCTCCAGGGCCCTGCAGAGGGAGAGCTCAGGAGTTACTGCGGGAGCTGACTCCAGGGCTCCAGAGCAGGCCCTGGCCACTGGGGTTGTTCCTCCTGGAGCCCGTCACGGGGTAAACAACCCCCCACTGAGCCCTGCACCAGGCAGGGGGCAGAGCAGATCCCCAAGTGCTAACACCTGAAAATCAGCACCACAGGGCCCCTTCCCCAGAAGACCCAGCTAGACGGACAAGTTCCAGGAGAAGTCAAGGGGACTTGAAGTATACAGAATCAGAAGATACTCCCCCTGTTTTTTTTTTTGTTTGTTTTGTTTGTTGTTTTGTTTTGTTTGATTTTTTATTTCTGTTTTGTTTCCCCACCCTTTTTTCTTTCTCTTTTTCTTTCCCTTTTTTTGGATTTTCTTTTTCTTTCTTCCTTTTTTCTTTTTTCTTTTTCTCTTTCTTTCCTTCTTTCTCTCCTCTCTTTTGCTCCTTTTCCCAATACAACTTGTTTTGGCCACTCTGCACTGAGCAAAATGACTAGAAGGAAAACCTCACTCAAAAGAAAGAATCAGAAAAAGTCCTCTCTCCAACAGAGTTACAAAATTTGGATTACAATTCAATGTCACAAAGCCAATTCAGAAGCACTATTATACAGCTACTGGTGGCTCTAGAAAAAATCATAAAGGACTCAAGAGACTTCATCGACTGCAGAATTTAGATCTAATCAGGCGAGAAATTAAAAATCAATTGAATGAGATGGCAATCCAAACTAGAAGTCCTAACGACGAGGATTAACGAGGTGGAAGAACGAGTGAGGGAAATAGAAGACAAGATGATGGCAAAGAGTGAAAACTGAGGAAAAAAGAGACAAACAATTAAAAGACCATGAGGATAGATTAAGGGGAAATAAATGACAGCCTGAGGAAGAAAAACCTACGTTTAATTTGGGGTTCACAAGGTGCCGAAAGGGACAGAGGGCCAGAATATGTATTTGAAAACATCTTAGCTGAAAACTTTCCTAATCTGGGAAGGGAAACAGGCATTCAGATCCAGGATATAGAGAGATCCCCCCCCCTAAAATCATAAAAACTGTTCAACACCTCGACATTTAATAGTGAAGCTTGAAAATTCCAAAGATAAAGAGAAGATCCTTAAGGCAGCAAGAGAAAAAGAAATCCCTGACTTTTATAGGGAGGAATATTAGGTAACAGCAGACCTCTCCACAGAGACCTGGCAGGGCCAGAAAGGGCAGGCAGTATATATTCAGGGTCCTAAATGAGAAGAACATGCAACAAGAATACTTTATCCAGCAAGGCTCTCATTCAAAATGGAAGGAGAGATAAAGAGCTTCCAAGGACAGGCAGGAATTGAAAGAATATGTGACCTCCAAACCAGCTCTGCAAGAAATTTTAAGGAAGACTCTTAAAATCCCCCCTTTAAGAGAAGTCCAGTGGAACAATCCACAAAAACAAGGACTGAATAGATATCGATGATGACACTAAACTCATATCTTTCAGTAGTGACTCTGAACCATCAATGGGCTTATGACCCCATCAAAAGGCGCAGGGTTTCCAGACTGGATAAAAAAAAGCAGGACCCATCTATTTGCGGTCTAGCAAGAGACTCATTTTAGACAGAAGGACACCTACAGCCTGAAAATAAAAGGTTGGAGAACCATTTACCATTCAAATGGTCCTCAAAAGAAAGCAGGAGTAGCCATCCTTATATCAGATAAACTAAAATTTACCCCGAAGACTGTAGTGAGAGATGAAGAGGGACACTATATCATACTTAAAGGATCTATCCAACACGAGGACTTAACAATCCTCAATATATATGCCCCGAATGTGGGAGCTGCCAAATATATCAATTAATAACCAAAGTTAAGACATACTTAGATAATAATACACTTATACTTGGTGAATTCAATCTAGCACTTTCTACACTCGATAGGTCTTCTAAGCACAACTACTCCAAAGAAACGAGAGCTTTAAATGATACACTGGACCAGATGGATTTCACAGATATCTACAGAACTTTACATCCAAACTCAACTGAATACACATTCTTCTCAAGTGCACATGGAACTTTCTCCAGAATAGACCACATACTGGGTCACAAATCGGGTCTGAACCAATACCAAAAGATTGGGATCGTCCCTTGCATATTCTCAGACCATAACGCCTTGAAATTAGAACTAAATCACAACAAGAAGTTTGGAAGGACTTCAAACACGTGAAGGTTAAGGGACCATCCTGCTAAAAGATGAAAGGGTCAACCAGGAAATTAAGGAAGAATTAAAAAGATTCATGGAAACTAATGAGAATGAAGATACAACCGTTCAAAATCTTTGGGATGCAGCAAAAGCAGTCCTGAGGGGGGAATACATCGCAATACAAGCAGCCATTCAAAAACTAGAAAGACTCAAATACAAAAGCTAACCTTACACCTAAAGGAGCTAGGGAAAAAACAGCAAATAGATCCTACACCAGGCAGAAGAATAGAGTTAATAAAGATTCGAGCAAACTCAACAAAAATCGAGACCAGAAGAACTGTGGACAGATCAACAGAACCGGGGAGTTGTTCTTGAAAGAATAAGATAGATAAACCATTAGCCAGCCTTATTAAAAAGAAGAGAGAGAGACTCAAATTACTAAAATCATGAATGAGAAAGGAGAGACCACTACCAAACACCAAGGAAATACAAACGATTTTAAAACATATTATGAACAGCTATATGCCAATAAATTAGGCAATCTAGAAGAAATGGACGCATGTCTGGAAAGCCACAAACTACCAAAACTGGAAACAGGAAGAAAATAGAAAACCTGAACAGGCCAATAACCAGAGAGGAAATTGAAGCAGTCATCAACAACCTCCCAAGACACAAAAGCCCAGGGCCAGATGGCTTCCCAGGGGAATTCTATCAAACGTTTAAAGAAGAAACCAGATGTATTCTACTAAAGCTGTTTGGAAGATAGAAAGAGATGGAGTACTTCCAAATTCGTTCTATGAGGCCAGCATCACCTTAATTCCAAAATCAGACAATACCCCACCAAAAAGGAGAATTATAGACCAATATCCCTGATGAACATGGATGCAAAAATTCTCAACAAGATACTAGCCAATAGGATCCGAGAGTACATTAAGAAAATTATTCACCATGACCAAGTACGATTTATTCCCGGGACCACAAGGCTGGTTCAACACTCGTAAAACAATCAGTGTGATTCACCATATCAGCAAGAGAAAACCAAGAACCATATGATCCTCTCATTAGATGCAGAGAAGCATTTGACAAAATACAGCATCCATTCCTGATCAAAACTCTTCAGAGTGTAGGGATAGACATCCTCGACATCTTAAAAGCCACTCTACGAAAAGCCCACAACAAATATTATTCTCAATGGGGAAGCACTGGGAGCCTTTCCCCTAAGATTGGGAACAAGACAGGGATGTCCACTCTCACCACCTGCTGTTCAACATAGTACTGGAAGTCCTAGCCTCAGCAATCAGACAACAAAAAGAGATTAAAGGCATTCAAATTGGCAAAGAAGAAGTCAAACTCTCCCCTCGTCGCCGGATGACATGATACTCTACATAGAAAATCCAAAAGCCGCCACCCCAAGATTGCTAGAACTTACAGCGATTTGGCAGCGTGGCAGGATACAAAATCAATGCCCAGAAGTCAGTGGCATTTCTATACACTAACAATGAGACTGAAAAAGAGATATTAAGGAGTCCATCCCATTTACAATTGCACCCAAAAGCATAAGAGACCTAGGAATAAACCTAACCAAAGAGGTAAAGGATCTATACCCTAAAAACTATAGAACACTTCTGAAAGAAATTGAGGAAGACACAACGAGACGGAAAAATATTCCATGCTCATGGATTGGCAGAATTAATATTGTGAAAATGTCAATGTTACCCAGGGCAATTTACACGTTTTAATGCAATCCCTATCAAATACCATGGACTTTCTCCAGAGAATTGGAACAAAATTATTTTATAGATTTGTGTGGAATCAGAAAAGACCCCGAATAGGGGAATTTTAAAAAAGAAAACCATCACTGGGGGCATCACAATGCCAGAGTTCAGGTTGTACTACAAAGCTGTGGTCATCAAGACAATGTGGTACTGGCACAAAAACAGACACATAGATCAATGGAACAGAATAGAGAATCCAGAAGTGGACCCTCAACTTTATGGTCAGCTAATATCAATAAAGGAGGAAAGACTATCCACTGGAAGGAAAGATAGTCTCTTCAATAAATGTTGCTGGGAAAATTGGACATCCACATGCAGAAGAATGAAACTAGACCACTCTCTTTCACCATACACAAGATAAATTCAAAATGGTGAAAGATCTAAATGTGAGACAAGATTCCATCAAAATCCTAGAGGAGAACACAGGCAACACCGTTTTTGGAACTCGGCCACAGTAACTTCTTGCAGATACATCCAGGAAGGCAAAAGAAACAAAAGCAAAAATGAACCTATTGGGACTTCATTAAGATAAGAAGCATTTGCACAGCAAAGGATACAGTCAACAAAACTAAAGAACAACCTTCAGAATGGGAGAAGATATTTGCAAATGACCTATCAGATAAAGGGCTAGTTTCAAAGATCTACAAAGAACTTATTAACTCAACACCAAGAAACAAAAAATCCAATCATGAAATGGGCAAAAGACAGGAAGAGAAATCTCACAGACATGTCCATATGGACATGGACATAGACATGGCCATCACGCACATGAGAAAATGCTCTGCATCACTTGCCATCAGGGAAATACAAATCAAAACCAAAATGAGATACCACCTCCCACAGTGAGAATGGGGAAAATTAACAAGGCAGGAAAACCACAAATGTTGGAGAGGATGCAGAGAAAAGGGGGAACCCTCTTACATTGTTGGTGGGAATGTGAACTGGTGCAGCCATTCTGAAAAACGGTGTGGAGGTTCCTCAAAGAGTTAAAAATACAACTGCCCTACGACCCAGCAATTGCACTTTTGGGGATTTACCCCAAAGATACAGATGTAATGAAACGCTGGGACACCTGCACCCAATGTTTCTAGCAGCAATGTCCACATAACCAAACTGTGGAAGGAGCCTCGGTGTCCATCAAAAGATGAATGGATAAAGAAGATGTGGTTTATGTATACAATGGAATATTACTCAGCCATTAGAAATGACAAATACCCATCTTTTGCTTCAACGTGTTGGAACTGGAGGGTATTATGCTGAGTGAATGAGTCAATCGGAGAAGGACATACATTATATGTTCTCAATCATTTGGGGAATATAAATAATAGTGAAAGGGAATAGAAGGGAAGGGAGAAGAAATGGGTAGGAAATATCAGAAAGGGAGACAGAAAATAAAGACTCCTAACTCTGGGAAACAAACTAGGGGTTGTGGAATGGGAGGAGGATGCGGGGGGTGAATGGGTGACGGGCACTGAGGGGGGCACTTGATGGGATGAGCACTGGGCGTTATTCTGTATGTTGGCAAATTGAACACTAATAAAAAAATAAATTTATTATTAAAAAAGAAATTAAGGAGGAGACATTACAACAGATAGCACAGGAATACAGAGGATCATACTAGACTACTATGAACAATTATGTGCCAAGAAATCTAACAGTCTACAAGAAATGGATAAATTCCTATAAATTTACAACCTACCAATTCTAAATCATGAAGGGATAGAAAAAATCCAAGTAGATCAATAGTAAGAGATTGAATCCATAATCAAGAATTTCCGACAACAACAACAACAAAAAAAACCCAGAACCAGATGGCTTCACCAGTGAATTCTACCAAACATTTAAATAAGAACTGACACCAACTATCAAACTCCTTCAAAAATTAAATAGGGGACATTCTCAAACTCATGTTAAGAGGCTTGTATTACCCTGATAACAAAGCCAGATAAGGATACTACAAGAATAGAAAACTATAGACAAAATACCAGATAAATATACATTCAAAAATTCCCTACAAACTATTACTAAACTGAATTCAACAGCATATTAAAAGGAAGATATACTGTGATCAAGTGGGATTTATCCCTGAGATGCAAAGATGGTTACCATATACAAATCAATAAATGTGATATACAGCATCATCTCAATAAGATGCAGAAAAGTGTTTAACAAATTCAAAATCCTTTCATAATAAAAATTCAACAAGTGGACATAGAAGGAACATACTTCATCATAATAAAGGTCATATACAAGCCCCATAGCTTACCTCATACTCAGTGGTGAAAAATCAAAAGCCTTTCCTCTAGAAAAGGGAACCCTCTTACACTGTTGGTGGGAATGTGAACTGGTGCAGCCACTCTGGAAAACTGTGTGGAGGTTCCTCAAACAGTTAAAAATATACCTGCCCTACGACCAGCAATTGCACTGTTGGGGATTTACCCCAAAGATACAAATGCAATGAACGCCGGGACACCTGCACCCCGATGTTTCTAGCAGCAATGGCCACGATAGCCAACTGTGGAAGGAGCCTCGGTGTCCCTCGAAAGATGAATGGATAAAGAAGATGTGGTTTATGTATACAATGGAATATTACTCAGCTATTAGAATGATAAATACCCACCATTTGCTTCAAGGTGGATGGAACTGGAGGGTATTATGCTGAGTGAAGTAAGTCAGTCGGAGAAGGACAAACATTATATGTTCTCATTCATTTGGGGAATATAAATAATAGTGAAAGGGAAAATAAGGGAAGGGAGAAGAAATGTGTGGGAAATATCAGAAAGGGAGACAGAACGTAAAGACTGCTAACTCTGGGAAACGAACTAGGGGTAGTAGAAGGGGAGGAGGGCGGGGGGGTGGGAGTGAATGGGTGACGGGCACTGGGGGTTATTCTGTATGTTAGTAAATTGAACACCAATAAAAAATAAAAAAAATAAAAAATAAAATAAAAAAAGCCTTTCCTCTAAGATCAGGAATAAGACAATGGTGCTACTTTTGCAACTTGTCTTCAACATTGTACTGGAAGTCCTAAGAGAAATTAGGCAAGAAAAAGAAAGAAAAGCCATCCAAATCATAAAAGAGTAATTAAGGGTGTCTCTGATATAATCTTGCATATAGAAAAATTTAAAGACTCCACCAAAAAGTATTAGAATGAATAAATGAATTCAGTAAAGTTTTAGGATACAAAATCAAGATGCAAAATAAGTTGTATTTCTACATTATACGTCTGACAAACTATCTGTAGAAGATAAGTTTAGAAAGTAATCCATTTACAGTAGGATCAAAACCAATAAAATACTTAGCAATAAATCAAGTGAACGGTCTGTACACTGAAAACTATGACATAAATGAAAGAAATTGAGGAAGCCGCAAATAAGTGGAAAGATACCCTGTGTTTATAGATCAGATGAATTCACATTATTAAAAAGTCTGTACTACCCAAAGCCATCTATGGATTCAGTGCAAAGTTCCAAAGGCATTTTTCACAGAAATAGAAAAAACAATCCTAAAATTCATATGGAACCACAAAAGGCCCCACATTGCCACAGCAATCATGAAAAAGAACAAAGCTGGAGGGAGGTATCACACTTACTGATTTTAAACTATATTACAAAGATAATCAAAACAGTATCACACTGGCATAAAAATAGACACGCAGACTGATGGAACACAGCTGAAACCCAGAAATAAACCTGTACATGTATGGTCAACTAGTATTTGATAAATTATTCAAGATTAATTAATGGAAAAATGGCAGTCTCTTTAGTGAATGGTGATGGGAAAACTGGATATTCACACATAAAGAATGAAACTAGATACCTATCTTACAAAAATTAACTCAATATGGATTAAATATAAGACCTGAAACTGTAAAATTCCAAGAAAACATAGGGGAAAATTTTGATATTGGTCTTGGATACTATACTTAAAGCACAAGCAAAGAAATAAAACAATGACAAGTGGGACTACATAAAATGAAAAATCTTCTGTGTAGCAAAAGAAATGATCCTAACAAAACGAAAAGGCAACCTATGTAATGGGAGAAAATATTTGCAAACCATTTGTCTGATAAGGGGTTAATATCCAAATTATATAAGGGAGTCATACAATTTATTAGCAAAAAAACAAAACAAAAAATAATGAGATTAAAAATAAGCAAAGGATTTGAGTAGACATTTTTCCCAAGAAGAAAAAATATGTACACATCAAGAACTATTTAGAGTTCTAATGAATGAATTCAGCAAGGTTGACTGCAGAATACAAAAACAATAAGCAAATATCAATACTGTTGCCATATACTAGCTGTCACTGGCTGAATTCTATTCCCCCACCCCAACACACAGGCACAAATTCATATGTTGCAATCCTAATCCTAGTATTTCAGAATGTGACTATATTTGGAAATAGGTCCCTTAAAAAGGATATTATGTTAAAATAATGCCTGTAGGGTAGGCCCTTATCCACTATTTTTTTAACATTTTATTTTTAAGTTACCTCTATACCCAACAGGGCTTGAATTTCTAATCCTGAGATCAAAAGTCTCATGTTCTACCAACTGAGCCAGCCAGGCATCTCTGGCCCTTATCCAATCTGACTAGTATCCTCATAAAAAGAGGAAATTTGGACACCACAGAGGGTCACCAGGGATGTAGCTGCACCAGATGAGGATATAGAGAGAAAGTGGCAAGCTGCAAACCAAGGAGAGAGCCCTGAGAAGAAATGAAACCTACTGACAGCCTAGTCTTGGACTTCTGATCTCTAGAGCTGTGAGGAAATAAATTTATGTTGTCTGAGCCACCCAGTCTGTGGCAATTTGTTTTAGCTGCCCTGGCCAAACTAATATACTAGCCATGAACAATCCAGAAATGAAATTAAGGAAAACAATGCCATCTACAATAACATCAGAAATAATAAAACACTTAGGAATAAATATGGCAAGTAACTGCAAGGCTAGTACACTGAAACTGCAGAACAATTTAAAGAAGGTAAAGAAGACTGAGAAGTAAGGGGGAAAGCATCCCACATACATGGGCTGCAAGATTAGATATTGTCAAATACCATTAGTCTCCAAATAATTTACAGATTAAATGTAATCCCTACCAAAATACCAACTACCATTTTTGCACAGTAACCAAAATAGTTTGGTACTGGCACTAGGCTAGACATATAGACCAACGGGATAGAATTGAGATGATACAACTCCATTTACTTTTTGCCAATCTATTTTCAACAATGATGCCAAGTTCATTCAATGAGAAAACAATAGTCTTATCAACAAATGGACTGAGACAATTTTTAATCCATATTCAAAAGAATAATTTAGTTCCCTACCTTATACTGTATATAAATATTTAAACAAAATGGATAAAGACCTTAATGTAAAAGCTGGAACAAGAGAACTCTTAGAAGAAAACAGAGGTTGTAGCTCTTCATGACAATGGATTAGGCATGCATTTCTGATACATGACACCCAAAAGCAAAAATAACCAATGGAATATATAATTAGGTTTCATAAAAAATGCATCAAAGAATACTAAAAAAGTGAAACAGCAATTCACAGAATAGGGGAAGATATTTGCATTTCAGATATCTAATAAGAGCCTAATATCCAGAATGTATAAAGAACTTTTACAACTCAACAATGAAAACAAACAGCACATTTAAAAGGGGGCAAAGGTTTGGTTAGACAGCTCTCCAAAGAAGAAAAACAAATGCTCAATAAGCACATGAAAAGAGGCTTAATATGAATAGTTACTAGGGAAATGTAAATCAAAATGGTAATGAGATACCACTTCATGCCAACTGAGATGGCTATATTTTTTTTAAATAGGAAATACGAGTGTCTGTGAGAATAAGGAGAAATTGGAGTCCTCATACATTGCTGAGAATGTAAAAAAGATGTAGCCACTGTGGAGGAAATCAGTTTTGTCAATGTTACACAGTGTCACCATTATCACCATATGTCCCTACCAAATTATAATAATAGTACATGGATGGTCATAGCATCATTATTCATAATAGCCAAAAAGTAGGAACAACTCAAATGTTCATCAGCTGATGGATATAAAAAAGTAGTAGATCAAAAAAAAAAAAGTAGTAGATCCCTTCAATGGAATATGTGACAGTAAAATAGCTACAACATGGACGAAACTTTGAAAACATGTGAAGTGAAAGAAGTGGACACATCAGAGGCCACATATTATTGATTTCATTCATGTGAAATGTCCAGAATAGGAAAATCCATAGAGACAGAGAGAGTATATTAGTGGTTGCCACGGATTGAGTGGAAGGGGAATAGGCTAATGGGTATGGCTTTCTTTTCAAATGATGAAAATGTTCTAGAATTAGATGGTTGCTTTGATTTCAGTGTTGTGAATATACTAACAACCACTGTATTAGACACTTTAAAAGGGTTAATCTTAAATTATGTGAATTATATCTCAATAAAATTCATATAGCAAGATGAAAATAAAATAATTTATAGGACAAGAAGAGAAGATGGATGCAAGGTGAGTAAAGGAAATGCAGAACAAAGCATCAAGACTGAAGATCAGCAGTGGTAGCAATGTGTGGTGCAGAGCACCTGTGATCTGTGCCAGGAGCAATCCCTTCCACCAGAGGCTCTACAGAAGCATGATTGCTGCTGGGGCAGACACTTGGGTTACATATTTCCCGTACTTCAGACACTTTTATCGGTTCAAAAAAATCTGGATAGGATATAAGTCTAACAAGGATGTCCACAGCAGTTAACATTTTCAGAACCTTTCCATGTGCTCCATTATTAGGCATTGTGCAGAATATTCTTTCACATGTTTATTTCATTTGTTAATTCACTAAGTACTTGCTGAGCACCTGCCCATTTTCCTTTTTTTTTTTTTTGAAAAATGCAGGATTTTAACTTCTCTTTGATTATAATTGAGGGATACATAAGGTTTATGTTTCTGTTTCTGTTACACATTATTGCTACTTAAGGAGAAATGTAAGATAATGCACCTAATCTTTTTAATAATTATTTTCTCCTTGCCTGCAGTGGGGAGTGTTTGGACCTTGGCCAGAGCATGGCAAGTTTTAACTACGTGTGCACTGGTCTGCTTGTTAAAAGAGACCTAAGAACTGAAGCTTGCAGGACCCTATGCTCAGTAGACATGGTATGTGCAGGGGTTTGTGCTGGTCTTCTTGGGATGGGCCCACTGCTCTGGTTCTCAGATATACTGGCCTGAGAAAAGCAACACCTGTAGAGCTCAAGGGGGTGGGGTTGGTGTAAGAGCTTCAGGCAGACAGTGTTGATGGTGTGCTGCTAATCCCATTTTAATAGTTTCTTTTCTATTACTTAAATTTGCACAGTTTTGTACTTTGTTATTTACTGATTAAACTTTAGCTTATTAAGATTTAGAAGGAAGATAATATAAACATGAATACAATTTTAATGCAATATATTTCATTATGAATGACTAAAATGTAATTAAATATAATAATTATGTTGTTAATTTCATTTAAATAGTAAATGTAGTATTGATATGAGGAGAAAAGGCATTAAGTATTCTTTCATGTTAACTGTTTCTGTATAAAAAAAAGTGATGTTAGCTATTAGGTGATTTTTAAAAATATTTGATTCAAAACACTCAATTCATAAGATTTTTACATAAAACTATAAAAGAGGTAAAAGGTAGAATATCCATCAGCAGTATAATGAAATCCTGGTTGATTCTGAGAGCAGAAGTCAGCCCAGATGAACAAATGAGTCTTATAATTTTGTATCAGAGATCAAAAAAATTATGCCTATCAAATGAGGAGGGACAGGAAATGCCAGAGACCCAGAGGGAAAGGTCATAATATTAGCTGAGGACTGAGTAAAAGCAATCCAGTAATAGCAATGTCCCTTTATTTGACCAAATTGTGGAAAATTTTAACAAATCTCGGTAAAACAGACCAGAAACTATTTCTTGAAATAATAGCAAAAAAGAATGTTAAATGCTACTCCACAGCCTGTATTACATTCTGTTTTTTTGAGTAAGCATGGTGTTTTCTTGAGTATCCTGCTAGACAACTTTGAATTCAGGATAGGTCCTTGGAACCTATACTTAGAGTTGGAAGTAGGATGTGATAAGTCATTGTATTTGCCTTTAGACAGATAGTATTGCACTTGGAATGTGGAGAAATCTTCCTGAAGGGTGGTGTAAATAAAAGTTGCAAACAGATTGGAATACCATAGATATTAGCTTGGGTCTGCTTAAAGTTCTACGTTGTTGACAGTGATTCTGATATATGATCTTAAGATCTTAGAAGAGAATGTTCTGTGAATTCCAGATCTCTGTATTAGACAGAGAACTCAAGTATTACTCTGTTGAAATTTCTGATTAATTTGTTCCTTGTTCTGATTAATTGGTTCCTTGTACCAATTTTAATTAGTAAAGTTAAGCTAGTGCTTAAAAACCCAGCAATTCAGTTATCATATCTATAGTAAATAGAAATGAGCCTCACTTATTATAACTCTTCTTTCAAGTCACATGGAAGATGAAATTTTTTTCACTGAGACGCCGTATTTTGTCTCCATGAAATTGAAGTAAACAGTAATACTGTGGTACAGTGTATATATACCACAAACTGAAATCACTTAGGCCACAAATTCACTGCTTTTAATTAGCCAGGATCACATGAGTAATTAGCCCCTTCCATTTCACTCTGAATATACTATCCTACATATACTTTATGTACTTGTTGCTTGTTATACTGTATATATTTTTATATAAATGATTATCAATTGATATCTAAGGCAAAACATTAAAACCTACATTTATTATGTTCTTAGTTCTGGGCATTAAAATATCATGCATCACTGATTTTTGTTTACCTCTCTCTTCTCCCATACCTAAGTATTTTCTATGAGGGTGACTCTTCAGAATATCCTGTGAGTAAAATGAAACAACTGAATAGCACCAATGATAGACAAAACATAAAAAACCCTCCAAAGTCACCATTAATTACAACTGGGGTTCCTTTCAGTGTTTGACATCAAATTTCCATTTAAGGTATATAGCTTCAATCAGGAGGGCAAAGATTACTTATAACAAACAAGAAAAATATTCGTAATTTGCATATAACAATGAAAAGAAAAGAAAATGATACTAGGAACTTGGTTCTCTTCTCTTCAAAAGAAAAAAAAAAAGAGGAACCACCCCGCGCCCCTTGTTTTCCTACTGTGAAAGTAGGGGGAAATATCCCAAACTAAAAGAAGTAATGCTTTCTTGAGATGACTCCTACTGGGTTCCTTATAATTTTGCATATAATGGGAATTGGAGTTGTACAAAACATTTTAAGAAGCTTTCCACATGGATTCATGAAGTAGTGACCTCAGTAGGGATGCAGATGAAAAGCTCAACATCCACTACAACAAGCAAATTTTGATGAGAAAATTGTTTTCCAAGGTAATGTTAAACAGGTAAGTATCTTAGGTACTCCAATTTGTTTGCGATGTTACATTGAACTTAAAAACTCTCAGTTGAGGGGGATCCCTGGCAGGCTCAGTGGTTTAGCGCCTGCCTTCAGGCCCAGGGCATGATCCTGGAGTCCCAGGATCCAGTCCCGGGATCAAGTCTCAGGATCAAGACCTACATGGGGGGCTCCCCGCATGGAGCCTGCTTCTCCTTCTGCCTGTGTCTCTGCCTCTCTTTCTGTGTGTCTCTCATGAATAAATAAAATCTTAAAAAAAAACAAAAAACAAAAACAACTCTCAGATGAGCAGAAATAAAAGAACCAGATTTCTTAAGTATGGTGAGGAGGAAATCAACCAGTTGCAAGAAAGCTCAGGAGAGAGCAAAGGTCTTGGGATAATCAAATGTGTATGTATAACATTGATATATATATATATATATATGTGTATATATATATACACAGACACACATATATATATGTGTGTGTGTATACATATATATTTCTGATATAAATATTGTATTGTGGAAGACATGTTGCACTTCCTGTTTCCCTTCTCACCAGCTAAGTCACCATGAGAGAGGCATCCTTTCTGCATCAAATTAGCCTAGTAGTTTGATTATTGGATCCATTACCTGTGGGGTTTTGTGACAAAATTAAGGTCTGCCAACCTTAAAAATAAAATTTCCAGTCATTTAGCCAGCAAAGAAAAACTGATTTGGGAGTAGTAGAGGAATTGCAATTTAGGACCTGCAAGCTATGCCAAAAGCATAGGCAAGTCTGAAGAACAAGGAGAGGGGCTTGCTTTTATAGAGGGCAGGAGGGATTTGGTTGTTTTCAGGAAAGGTTTATTGGAGAAAAGGAAGAGTTCTGGGTAGCAGCTTCTCATTGGCTGAGTTGTGGCAGTTTCTCTTCTAGGTTAATGACTGAGCAAGGAGAAAATCTTTTTCCTTCTTCTTCCTAGGGTCGGTAAAGTAAGCTGCTGCTTGTTGGGGTATGTAAAGTAAGCTGCCATTGCCTCTGACTACATTTTGAATTAGGTTAATTTTGTTCATTTTCGTAGGTGCTCATCAATAGCATCTTCAGAGCATGAAGTAGAGTGGGCAAGAAGAGACTAATAGGAGCTTTTGAATTTAAGAACAGTGAAGAAAACTCTTCATTGATTTAGGACTCTCCCTCTCCTGTGTCTTGGGAAACATAAACTCTTGTACTTTGCACAGGCACTGTTTTCAATTCTTTAAGTATACAGTAATAACTCATTGAATTCAATACAACCTTATAAGGGCATTACTACCATTCTCCGCATTTGATGGATGAGGAATTGAGGCACTTTGAGATTAACTGCTCAAAGTCATATAGCTAGTTAGTGGGGGAAGGTGGAATTCTAGCCCCGGGCAGTCTGTTTCTAGAATTAATATTTTTAACCAATATGCTTTGCTACCTTTCTTTGTATTTGTCCCTTTAAAATGAGGTTCACTAAACAAAAGATGTAAACTAGTGAGAGGACTGGGAAGGGTTAACTCCGAGGCACATCCCGGAGCAGGAAAAAAACAAAAACAAACTAGCCCGCGACTGCCAGTTAAAGCCCCCGTAGGAAATTCAATGGGCCTCCTGTTCCTTTAAACTCCCGCTTTCCCCCCGGGGCGGACACTTTACAAAGCCTCGGCGGCGGCGGGACCGCGCTCCCGCGCACCCCTTCCTCCTCCCAGCTTGAGGGTCCCGGGTCCGACCCTCCAGGGGGTTTCTCGGGGTCGGTGCCCAACTAAGCTCGGGTTCGCTTTCTTCACCCCCAACCACTGCAGCACACGCCCTCCCGGGAATGGCGAACTGTAATTAAACCCCTTAGCGCCCGGAACCCCCGCCAGCGGCTGGCGGCTTTGGAGAGGCGGTGAGGGCGCGGGTGGCCCGGGCGGTGCGCGGAGGCGGCCGGGGGGCCAGGCGGGCGAGGGCAGCCGCGGGCCGGGCGGCAGAGGCCGGAGCTGGGTGCAGGATGGCGCGCGGGCGGCGCGGAGGTGCAGCCCCGCGCTCCGCTCCGAGCTCGCCCTCTCGCCGCCTCCCCGGCTATCGGGGCGGCGGGCTGCCGGGGGCGCGCGGGGCGGGGGCTGCACTCCCACTCCCCCTGGCTTCGCTCCTCCGGCTCAGTCTCTCGGCGACTCCCTCTGCCAGGCCCCGAGGAGAGCGCAGCCATTGGACAGGTCGGTGCTAGCTGCCGGTTTCGGGGAGGAAGGTGGGAGAAGCCTGAAGGAGCGAGGGGGAGGGAGGAGGGAGGAGGGTGCAGCGGCCGATCTGGCAAATTGCGAGCTGCCTTCCCTCCCCAAGTGTGGAGCAGAAGCGCGGGGGAGCCTCGGCGGCGGCGGCGCCTCCTCCGCCACCAAACTCCCGAGCTCGGCAGGGCTTGTGGCCACCTCGTCCTAAGCCAGAAGGAACCCTCTCCCCGATAGGTTTCGGCCTGACTCCCCCCGCCCCCTCTCCCCTCCTCATAATTTATTTCGTTCCTCTGCCCTGTCCCCCCTTCTTTGTCTTTCTTTCTTTCTTTCTTTTTCTTTATTCTTTTTTTTTCTTTTAACACACACATATTCCCACCCCCCCACCCCCCCACCCCCGGCTTCGGACCTTAGATTGCTGCAGCCCGAGCCTTCCCTGGGCTCAGCTCTTTAGGGCTGCCCATCCCTCGGGCTGCGAGAAAGGACGCGCGCCCTGCGTTGGCGAAGAAGAAAAGAAGAAAAACTTGTCGGAGGGGTTTTCGCCAGCCCACAGTAACCCCCCTTCCCGCAAACCCACAGCTCCCGCGGGGGCCGTCCCAACACTGGGGAAAGTTCCTTCTGAGCCGAAGCCCTCTTGGATTTGCAGAAGGCAGCCGCGCCGGCTGTGGAATTAGATCTGTTTTGAACCCAGTGGAGCGTACCGCGGGGGCTCGGAAGTGCCTGTCTGCGGGCACCCGGGTGGCGCTGCCCGTGCGGAACCGAGAGTTCGCGAGCCCCGGCTGCAAGTGGCCTTCCCTCCCCGCAGTTGTCCTGTGTCTGGGTGCTGTGGCAAGTTGCGAAGAGAGACCCGGAGGTCCGGAGAGAACTGCACTCCCCTCGCCCTCCTCCCTTGCTCCTCTTCCCAGCTCCTGAGTGTGAAATCCCATCGAGATTTTACAAAGGCCTCCAGGTTCCGCGGAGGCCGGTCCGCAGAGCTCTAACCCCGTCGTCCCGGTCGCCCCCGTCCCCACCCGGAACCCCGGAGCCCAGCGCGCCTGGGAAGGACTGGCGGGGCGGGGGAGGGAGGTCGCGGCGGCGGCGGCGGCATGGCGAGGTTCCCGAGGGCCGACCTGGCCGCTGCAGGAGTTGTGTTACTTTGCCACTTTTTAATGGACCGGTTTCAGTTCACCGAAGGGGAGCCTGGAAACCAAATCAATGGTAAGATGCACTTTCGCTTGTTGATTTTGTGCGCAGCTGAAGACCTCGCTAACACCCCCCCCCACCTCCCCCATTCTCAGCCCACCCCCACTTCATCTGTCTGCCCTTGGGAAAGTTACTGCAATTGCTTTTCGGGTAAACTTGGGCTTTCCGAATGGGGAGAAGATGGTCGGTTTAGAGAAGGGCACTGGCGGGGGGGGGGGGGTCTGGAGGATTTCGGGCTTCCTTCACCTGAGCGACAGGGGGTGGTACCGTCTCCCCAAGTCTCCCAGAGAGGGCTCTGGTGTGTGAGAGCAAACCTCCTTGTGTAGATTCCTCTCCCGGTAGCTGGCATCCCTGGGCACTCTCCCCTCTGGCTCCTGCTGCCACCCTGCTGCTGCGATAGGACTAAGCGAGTGCGTGATGGGGGCTGTGGGTGGGAGACGTGGTGGCAGCCGGAGATTGCAGCCCCCCCCCCCCCCCCCTTGGCTGGAGGAAAAATTTACTGTGGCCGCACCTTCCATCCCCAGGCGATCCCCACCTTAGCTCCCTTTCGAGGTCTGGGGCCCGCCGGGCTCTGGAAGTGGGGCGGGGTAGGTGCGGCGGGGCGCAGGGGAGGGAGGAGGCGACCGGACTGTGGTGGGCGCGCCTCGGGAGACCAATCCCTGCCCACCATTGTCCTCGGCCGACCGGCTTCGCAGACAGGCCTGAACGTGTCCGGGGTTTGTCCAAGTGCCCTGGCGATGCCCCCACGCGGAGACCTGGTCTTTGCATCCTCCCAGGGGGCAGTGTCCTCTGCTCGGGCGGATGCCAGCCAGGTGCGCGTCTGGTCGGGAGGCCTCCACCCGCGGCCCGCTGGCTCTCTGAGGCTGGGCGCTGCGGAGCCGGGTCCAGGTACCTCCCGAGAACTGGGTGCCTGCTCACCATTTCTGCCCCTCAGGAAGAAAGGGAAGAAACAGGCAGAGAAAGCGACCGTGGCAGAGATTTGTGAACTCAGGTTAGAGTTCGAGAGGAGGTGAAATGAACAAAAAACACTTGGAGGAAAAAAAAAAAAGAAAGAAAAAAAACAAAGAATAAAAACTTTCTGATTAGGATGATCAAGGTTTTGTTTTCTTTTAATTCGGAAGGTGGGAGTTGTGGTAAGCGCTTCCCTCAGAAAGCATACATGTATCCTCCAAATGTCAACACGAAAGTCGCAGATGGAAGCCTAGTGAGGTCACCTGGGGATTCCAGGTGAGATGAATCTCGGAGAAAGTCCTTGAATGAATTTTACCAATCTGAGACCTAGAAATCGGCTAAAACACTGCCCCTGGTGGGAATTCGTACAGAGAAAACACAGATTCTGACTCTGCGCTCCAAATTATGGTTGGAGGGGTGTGTGGAGGGGGCAACATCATGACACACTTCTAAAACTGTGAAATGCTTTAAAACTCCAATTTTCCTGATAATTGATTTGTCTTTGTCCCATATAATTTTCTTCTGCATGAATGGATATAGGTTGTTATTTACTGGGTGTCATATCAATAGATTATCCATTTTTGTTTATCTTTCATTGATTTAAAAACATACGACTTTTACCCCATGGTATTGATACCTCATCACCACATTTATGGAATAAGTAGATGCTTAAAGAAAACAATTTTCTACATGCCAAGAGAGGTTAGAGAGAGATATGTGCCAAAATGCATCCCAAGTTGTTTATTTCAAAACTTCTTTGGCACTGGTTGTAAGTAATGCATTTACAGTAAATAATAAATGAATAAATGTCAGCAAATATTTATTTTTTCTGAGCTTCTTTCATTAATGATATATTATTGAGAAAAGAATATATATACATTTTCTATTCTAAGTTCTCAAATTGAGGATGAAGTAAACATTCCATTCTAAAATTGGCCAGATAATTCAAAGCTTTGTGAATTAGAAAATACCTAAGTTGTTCAACATAAATGTACAGGTGTTACAAACTAATTATAAACTAGTGTCCACGGTGGAAAATTACTTTAGAAACCCGTATGTTTATAGGATTGAGTAAAAAAAAAAAAAAAAAAAAAAAAAAAAGGTTTTAAATTTCTTGGTAAATGTTCTGGAGATTTATTGAAAACTGAAGTAGCTTCTTTACTCAATATCAATCTGCTTGTAGTTTTTGAATAGTCTAGGAGTTAAATGGTTAGCCTACTGAATATATAAAATACAGCAAAGAAAGAAGAGAAAAATAATTTCTTTTGTAAGTAGTCTA
>NW_023331759.1:0-34509 GCF_011100685.1 Canis lupus familiaris | reverse complement strand
TGTTTCCTTCCCCACCCCCTTTTTTTCTCCTTTCTTTTCTTTCTCTTTTTTTTCTTTTTTTTTTCGTTTTTTTCTTCGTCCCCTTTTTTTCTCTTTCTCTGTTCTTTCCTTCTTTCTCTCCTCTCTTTTTCTCTGTTTCCCAATACAACTTGCTTTTGGCCACTCTGCACTGAGCAAAATGACTAGAAGGAAAACCTCACCTCAAAGAAAGAATCAGAAACAGTCCTCTCTCCCACAGAGTTACAAAATCTGGATTACAATTCAATGTCAGAAAGCCAATTCAGAAGCACTATTATACAGCTACTGGTGGCTCTAGAAAAAAGTATAAAGGACTCAAGAGACTTCATGACTGCAGAATTTAGAGCTAATCAGGCAGAAAATTACAAAATCAATTGAATGAGATGCAATCCAAACTAGAAGTCCTAACGACGAGGGTTAACGAGGTGGAAGAACGAGTGAGTGACATAGAAGACAAGTGACTAGCAAAGAGGGGAACTGAGGAAAAAGAGACAGACAATTAAAAGACCATGAGGATAGATTAAGGGAAATAAACGACAGCCTGAGGAAGAAAAACCTACGTTTAATTGGGGTTCCCGAGGGCGCCGAAAGGGACAGAGGGCCAGAATAGTAGTTGAACAAATTACTAGCTGAAAACTTTTCCCTAATCTAGGAACGGGCAAACAGGTCATTCAGATCCAGTGATAATAGAGAGATCCCCCCACTAAAATCAATAAAAAACCGTTCAACACCTCGACATTTAATTGTGAAGCTTGCAAATTCCAAAGATAAGGAGAAGATCCTTAAAGCAGCAAGAGACAAGAAATCCCTGACTTTTATGGGGAGGAGTATTAGGGTAACAGCAGACCTCTCCACAGAGACCTGGCAGGCCAGAAAGGGCTGGCAGGATATATTCAGGGTCCTAAATGAGAAGAACATGCAACCAAGAATACTTTATCCAGCAAGGCTCTCATTCAAAATGGAAGGAGAGATAAAGAGCTTCCAAGACAGGCAGGAACTGAAAGAATATATGACCTCCAAACCAGCTCTGCAAGAAATTTTAAAGGGGACTCTTAAAATTCCCCTTTAAGAAGAAGTTCAGTGGAACAGTCCGCAAAAACAAAGACTGAATAGATATCATGATGACACTAAACTCATATCTCTCAATAGTAACTCTGAACGTGAACGGGCTTAATGACCCCATCAAAAGGCGCAGGGTTTCAGACTGGATAAAAAGCAGGACCCATCTATTTGCTGTCTACAAGAGACTCATTTTAGACAGAAGGACACCTACAGCCTGAAAATAAAAGGTTGGAGAACCATTTACCATTCATTCAAATGGTCCTCAAAAGAAAGCAGGGGTAGCCATCCTTATATCAGATAAACTAAAATTTACCCCAAAGACTGTAGTGAGAGATGAAGAGGGACACTATATCATACTTAAAGGATCTGTTCAACAAGAGGACTTAACAATCCTCAATATATATGCTCCGAATGTGGGAGCTGCCAAATATATAAATCAATTATTTACCAAAGTGAAGAAATACTTAGATAATAATACAGTTATACTTGGTGACTTCAATATAGCTCTTTCTATACTCGATAGGTCTTCTAAGCACAACATCTCCAAAGAAACGAGAGCTTTAAATGATACACTGGACCAGATGGATTTCACAGATATCTACAGAACTTTACAACCAAACTCAACTGAATACACATTCTTCTCAAGCGCACATGGAACTTTCTCCAGAATAGACCACATATTGGGTCACAAATCGGGTCTGAACCGATACCAAAAGATTGGGATTGTCCCCTGCATATTCTCGGACCATAATGCCTTGAAATTAGAACTAAATCACAACAAGAAGTTTGGAAGGACCTCAAACATGTGGAGGTTAAGGACCATCCTGCTAAAAGATAAAAGGGTCAACCAGGAAATTAAGGAAGAATTAAAAAGATTCATGGAAACTAATGAGAATGAAGATACAACCATTCAAAATCTTTGGGATGCAGCAAAAGCAGTCCTAAGGGGGAAATACATCGCAATACAAGCATCCATTCAAAAACTGGAAAAAACTCAAATACAAAAGCTAACCTTACACATAAAGGAGCTAGAGAAAAAACAGCAAATAGATCCTACACCCAAGAGAAGAAGGGAGTTAATAAAGATTCGAGCAGAACTCAACGAAATCGAGACCAGAAGAACTGTGGAACAGATCAACAGAACCAGGAGTTGGTTCTTTGAAAGAATTAATAAGATAGATAAACCATTAGCCAGCCTTATTAAAAAGAAGAGAGAGAGGACTCAAATTAATAAAATCATGAATGAGAAAGGAGAGATCACTACCAACACCAAGGAAATACAAACAATTTTAAAAACATATTATGAACAGCTATACGCCAATAAATTAGGCAATCTAGAAGAAATGGACGCATTCCTGGAAAGCCACAAACTACCAAAACTGGAACAGGAAGAAATAGAACACTGAACAGGGCCAATAAACCAGGGAGGAAATTGAAGCAGTACATCAAAACCTCCCAAGACACAAGAGTCCAGGGCAGATGCTTCCCAGGGGAATTTTATCAAACGTTTAAAGAAGAAACCATACTATTCTCCTAAAGCTGTTTGGAAAGATAGAAACAGATGGAGTACTTCCAAATTCGTTCATGAAGCCAGCATCACCTTAATTCCAAAACCAGACAAAGACCCCACCAAAAGGAGAATTACAGACCAATATCCCTGATGACATGGATGCAAAAATTCTCAACAAGATACTGGCCAATAGGATCCAACAGTACATTAAGAAAATATTCACCCTGACCAAGTAGGATTTATCCCTGGGACACAAGGCTGGTTCAACACCCGTAAAACAATCAATGTGATCCTCATATCAGCAAGAGAAAAAACCAAGAGCCATTAGATGCAGAGAAAGCATTTGACAAAATACAGCCATCCATTCCTGATCAAAACTCTTCAAGTGTAGGGATAGAGGGAACATTCTCGACATCTTAAAAGCCATCTATGAAAAGCCCACAGCAAATATCATTCTCAATGGGGAAGCACTAGGAGCCTTTCCCCTAAGATCAGGAAACAAGACAGGGATGTCCACTCTCACCACTGCTGTTCAACATAGTACTGGAAGTCCTAGCCTCAGCAATCAGACAACAAAAAGAACTTAAAGGCATTCAAATTGGCAAAGAAGAAGTCAAACTCCCCTCTTCGCCGTGACATGATACTCTACATAGAAAACCAAAAGCCTCCACCCCAAGAGTTGCTAGAACTCATACAGCAATTCGGTAGCGTGGCAGGATACAAAATCAATGCCCAGAAGTCAGTGGCATTTCTATACACTACAATGAGACTGAAGAAAGAGAAATTAAGGAGTCCATCCCATTTACAATTGCACCCCAAAAGCATAAGATACCTAGGAATAAACCTAACCAAAGATGTAAAGGATCTATACCCTCAAAAACTATAGAACATCTGAAAGAAAGAAATTGAGGAAGACACAAAGAGATGGAAAATATTCCATGCTCATGGATTGGCAGAATTAATATTGTGAAAATGTCATGTTACCCAGGGCAATATACACGTTTAGTGCAATCCCCCATCAAAATACCATGGACTTTCTTCAGAGAGTTAGAACAATTATTTAAGATTTGGTGTGAAAAAAAAAAAAAAAAAAAAAAAAAAAAAGATTGTGTGGAATCAGAAAAGACCCCGAATAGCCAGGGGGAATTTTAAAAAAGAAAACCATAGCTGGGGGCTCACAATGCCAGATTCAGGTTTGTACTACAAAGCTGTGGTCATCAAGACAGTGGTGGTACTGGCATAAAAACAGACACATAGATCAGTGGAACAGAATAGAGAATCCAGAAGTGGACCCTGAACTTTATGGGCAACTGATTTCGATAAAGGAGGAAAGACTATCCATTGGAAAGAAGACAGTCTCTTCAATAATGGTGCTGGGGAAAATTGGACATCCACATGCAGAAGAATGAAACTAGAACCACTCTCTTTCACCATACCAAAGATAAACTCAAATGGATGAAAGATCTAATATGAGACAAGATTCCATTCAAAATCCTAGAGAAGAACACAGGCACACCCTTTTTGAACTCGGCCATAGTAACTTCTTGCAAGATACATCCACGAAGGCAAAAGAAACCAAAGCAAAAAATGAACTATTGGGAACTTCATCAAGATAAGAAGCTTTTGCACAGCAAAGGATACAGTCAACAAAACTCAAAGACAACCTACAGAATGAGAGAAGATATTTGCAAATGACATATCAGATAAAGGGCTAGTTTCCAAGATCTATAAAGAACTTCTTAAACTCAACACCAAAGAAACAAACAATCCATCATGAAATGGGCAAAAGACATGAACAGAAATCTCAGAAGGAAGACATAGACATGGCCAACATGCACATGGGAAAATGCTCTGCATCACTTGCCATCAGGGAAATACAAATCAAAACTACAATGAGATACCACCTCACACCAGTGAGAATGGGGAAAATTAACAAGGCAGGAAACAACAAATGTTGGAGAGGATGCGGAGAAAAAGGGAACCCTCTTACACTGTTGGTGGGAATGTGAACTGGTGCAGCCACTCTGGAAAACTGTGTGGAGGTTCCTCAAAGAGTTAAAAATAGACCTGCCCTACGACCCAGCAATTGCACTATTGGGGATTTACCCCAAAGAATACAAATGCAATGAAAGTCGGGACACCTGCACCCCGATGTTTAATAGCAGCAATGGCCACGATAGCCACACTGTGGAAGGAGTCCCTCGGTGTCCAACGAAAGATGAATGGATAAAGAAGATGTGGTTTATGTATACAATGGAAATATTACTCAGCTATTAGAAATGACAAATACCCACCATTTGCTTCAACGTGGATGGAACTGGAGGGTATTATGCTGAGTGAAGTAGTCAGTCGGAGAAGGACAAACATTATATGTTCTCATTCATTTGGGGAATATAAATAATAGTGAAAGGGAATATAAGGGAAGGGAGAAGAATGTGTGGGAAGTGTCAGAAAGGGAGACAGAACGTAAAGACTGCTAACTCTGGGAAACGAACTAGGGTGGTGGAAGGGGAGGAGGGCGGGGGGTGGGAGTGAATGGGTGACGGGCACTGGGTGTTATTCTGTATGTTAGTAAATTGAACACCAATAAAAAAGTAAATTTTAAAAAAAATAAAAAATAAAAAAATAAAATAAAAAAAATAAAATAAAAACCTCAACAGCAATCAGACAGAGTGGCTTTAATGTCTGCTGAATTGAATAATAAACACGTTGAGCTCATTAAAAAAAAAAAAGAAAGAATCGCAGATGCTTCTTCCTCAATTTCCCATGTGGAATAACCAAGGAAGACACGTATTGGCTCATCTTGAGACACTGCCTCATATATAGAGCCAATGGCTGTGGGTCAGAGGCTGCAGGTCCATCAGAGGCTGATTCAGAAGCGTGGGGCTGCACTGATTGGACGCTCCATAAGACCTGTAGTGTTGTAAGTAATTAAGTTCTGACTTTTCAAGAACAAAAGTTTATAGCCTGAAAGAAACAAAGTCAGATAAATCTGAATGGGTTAACAGTGGCAGCTTTAGTTGGGAGGGGGTCCTGAATAGGTGTTGTTTTTGAATTTTTGGATTTAGACATTTATGTACTGAGTTTGGGTCCTTGCTTATGGCTTTTCAAAGAACTTAATAATATGAATACCATTGAAAAAGTTTGATTTGGTATGCCTGTCCTATTAATGCTATTTCCCCCCCATGTTGTTGCTATAATTTGTTAGTGAGGCAGTAGCCATTCTTTTATTTCATCTCAGTAACCACAGCATTACATCATGATTAGTCACTAGGTGCCTTTCTCCTCAATTACTCACTCATAGGAATAATCAGATGTAGTCAATTCCCACTCTGGACTTCACACTCAAATGGCATTTTCCTTTCTCCTTCCCAGATTTCATGTGTGTCTCTCACACTTCCACTCCAAGTGTCCCATCCACAGCCCAATTATGGTGCATTTAATGTTGTTTTACTAGCACTCCCATTTGATTTCTGAAATTACAAATGAAAACCACACACATACACACACACAATCCTAATGAATCCAGGTTCTTAAATAACTGTTTACATAATACAACGTGTATGAGGCCAATATGCATGAATAACTTTGAAAAAACATCTGCATGTCATATTGACACATGGATTGTGAACAGCAATAAGCATGATAGAAATTAGACTTGTTGAAATGCAGTTTTCTTTTCTAAATGGTCCACAGTTCTTTTCTGAAAAGGCAACGGCTCCGCAAAGAACCTTTGGCTTCTAAAATTTTCTTCCCGCTGTATATGGAAATTTCTAGGTACCACCCACGAGAATTTATTTGCACTATATTTTGTGGTAGCTTTTCTTGGGATTTATGAAGCAAGCACTTTGTGTCCCCCGCTCCAAATACCTTTGGCTTATTCTGTCTTTTAGTTGGGCGCCAGAAAAAAGTTGTATTTCCATAGTTTACCCAGCTTATGTCTCACTGCTAGGTGCAGAGTAACATTCTTTACAGGTTTCTACATTCAATAAAAGGTCATTTAGAATTTATTTTAAAAGTTCACACGGAACACATAGCAACTTGATGAAATCGTGAGTTTTAATGCAACTCCTAACACATTTCAAAGGATTGAATTCTGTCCCCCCCCCGCCCCGCGTGGGTTTTCTCTCCACAGATATAGGAAGCTAGGAATCAATGAAATAAAACGTACTTGGATAATCACGAACTGCTTTGAAATTCAGCATGTACCTATAGGAAAAGGAAAAAAGGGGTGGTGGTGGAGAGCCCGTGCAAGAAGGAAAAAACACAGTGGGTAGTAAGCGCATTACCATTATCCTAAGTCCTCCGACCCATCAGATCACTTGAGGTAGAGGAAGGAATCATCTTAGTTCCCTTAATTTCCAAACAGCCTCTGCCTATCTGGATGCAAAAAACGATAGGGACTTGTCCCACCGTGACATCTGGATGTTTATACTCCAACCACACTGGTTCAAAGCAAGAGCTTGACCAGAAACCCCCAGGCAGACAATCATGCCACCTTCCCCCTTCAATCTCCAGGCTGGGTGTCCGAGGAAGGCTGTTATTGGTTCAGCCCTGGTCACCCCACCACCCTTTGGGCCAATGGCCACGGATCATGTGCTGCCAGTTGCTGATTGGCTGCTGCTAGCAGCGGCTGGGGAGCACAGCTGCTCTCATTGGACGATCCCATCAGCCATGCGTAGTCGTGGTTCAGGAAGATTTGGGGTCAAAAGTGCAAGAGTATAGGCTACCAAGGAACGGAATCAGATAAATGTGAGTGCAGTAAAATCGGCCTTTCCCAAGGTGGGGAGCTCGAGTAGGCCACGATTCGAGGTCGTTTGATTGAGTTTTCGGCACAGTGTTTGGGTCCTCTTGTATGTGTGTAGTTGAATTTGGACGAGAGGCTCTGTTGGGGGAGTGTGAATGCGCTATGTGTCAGTTCGGGATCTGCTACAAGCACTTCACTCATTGCTGTAATCACAAACTCAAACAAATCTCTTGATGATACCACTCGACACAAGAGGGAGAAGGAGAATACTTAAGGCAAGTCAAATCACTGTGGACACACAGCTGTGACCAAAAAGATACCAGAAGAGGCTGGCCTGAAGGAACGGGCCCATTTAGGAAAGTGACAAAATGCAACCCGGCCAAGGAAATCCTAACGGTCCACACCACACACGTATATTAAAGTGGACTTGACAACATTTTGTCATGTTCTGCCCACGGTGAACGTGCTTTAAGGATGGGCAGCATGGCATAGGGCCAAACGCTGGAGTAGGTGGCGTTGTGGGGAGCTACAGGTCTTTCCCCGACAAGTGAGGTAGCTCTGAAAAGAGCCTTTGTTTTGTGGGGTGGTCAGAGGGTCAGCTGTTCATTGGGCGTCTGTTCATTGGCGTCTGGCGTACCAGATGAAGGCCTCGGAGGCCTCAGACACGACATGCTTGCCAATCCCCCCTGGCAGCAGCAGATGCATGGCGGTCCTGGATCTCCCTGGAGGTGATGGTGGAGTGGGCCAGGCGAGAGGCCTCGTCGATGATAGCGCTCGAAGATGTCATTAATGAACGAATCTGTGACTCTCAGGGCCTTCTGCGAGAGGCTCAGGCCCTCATGAACCTTCTTCAGAACCCTGGGAAATAGGTGGCGAAACTGCCTGAGCAGCGGACCCCGGCGGCGGAGTTGGTGGTGGTGCGGTGGTGACTGCAGCGGTGGCGGTGGTGACGGCGGCAGCGGCGGTAACGGCATTGGCGCCTCGGCTGCTCCTGCTGAGGGCTCTCCTGATAGGCTGCCGCCTGGCTCCTCCGTAACCAGGCTTTCCTCCTCCAAGAGGTCTCACAGCCAGGCTCAGCCATGTGGGGCTCACCTCCCCGATAGCTCAGAAGGAAGCGCACTGGCAGCAGCTGAAGGGCCAGGGCTCTTTATAGCCACTGTATGGCCCGATGTCACCGGAAGCTCCTCTCTGATTGGACAAAAGGCAAAGCCAGGAAGTGAGCGGGTCATTCAGCCAGGTCTTGTCAGATCTCGTGGCACACCTTCGAGCTTGGCATCTCCTCAGTCAGAGCGGGAATCAGGCAGCCTCTAAGTTTCCCATGAGGCTGCCAGAAGGACCTCTAAACATTCCACAGGAAGCCGTTGAGTACCTCTAGATTTCCAACATGAAAATTTTCTGGAGAGGGAGAGAGTAGGAGAGAAGGGGGAGGAGCAGAGAGCGAGGGAGAGATTTCAAGTAGGCTCTACACCCAGCGTGTAGCCCGAAGTCTGGCTGTATTTCACAAAACCTGAGATCATGACCTGAGCCAAAATCAAGAGCCAGATGCTTAACAGACTGAGCCACCTAGGCACCCTTTTGCAATACTTTTTATTCCATAGTAGTCCTCATCTCCACCTTACCGTTGCTGTGAGTATAAAAGAGGGGCACACAATGGGGATGCCTGGGTAGTTCAGCCATCTGCCTTCTGCTCAGGGCGTGATCCTGTGTCCGGGGATAGAGTCCCACAGGGGGCTCCCTGTGAGGAGACTGTTCTTCTCCCTTTGTCTGTGTCTCTGCCTCTCTCTGTGTGTCTCTCACGAATAAATAAATAAAATCCTTAAAGATAAATAAAGGTCGGGCACATTGATTCCAGAGCATCAGAGTATTTGTAGCACATCCTAAGTCAATCACATTTACCGCTTATAAGAAATGATGCACTAATGTGGAATCAAAATTATTCCAATAAAACTACCACTCTTCCACGTTCCGTTATGTTGGAATGCAAACATGTTGGAAATCTGGAGTTACTCTATGCCTTCACGATTCTAGGTTGTTTGATTGAGTTTTGGCACATTGTTTGGGTCCCCTTTTATGTTATTTGAATTCAGATAATGGGATATACTAAAGGGGTGTGAATGGGGTAGTGTGATTGTTATATCTGGTATTGCACTTAAATTGTTGCTATACCACACATTTTGAAAAAACAAAAATCTCCGGATGACACTATTGGACACAGGTAGGAGAATAAGAATAGGTGAGGTAAATAAAATTATTTTGGAAATAGTTTTGACCATTAAGATCCCTGAAGAGGCTAACCTAGGGAAATACCTAATAGAAATGACCATTTAGCAAAGTGATGAAATGCAGTATGGTTAAGAAAAATCATAGCCAATAGCACTAAAGACATAGAAAGTCGAGCTGATACTGTTTTTTTTTAAACATTTCTTTCACACTAAGAATTTATAAAGATCGACAAAATGACAAAGATCCAAACACTAGAGTAGACTGCACTCTGGAGAGCTTCAGGTCTTTTCCTGCCAAGTGAGGTAGCTCTGAAAAGAAAAGGCTCTTGCCTTTGCTTTGCGGTGTGGTCAGGCGGTCCTGAGGCAGCTCATTGGTGTCTGGTGCACCGGATGACGGCCTTGGTGGCCTCAGACACAGTGTGCTTGGCAGTCTCCCCAGGCGGGCCACTGACATATGGCTCTCTGGATCTCCCTGGAGGTGATGGTGGAATGCTTCCTGTATTGCTATGAGGTGCTCTCCTTGGACACAACCCATCATCCAAGTGATTCGTAATACTGTATTTAGTTCCGTCTTGTTAACTTTTTGCTTTAAGTCGCCATAATCATTATAAATATTTTATGCCATCGATATTTCATTTACTTCTATTTGCCAATTCATTCTATTATCATTCCTCTGGCATCTCAGATCATTTTCCATCTTCTAAGTTACATTCTTTAAAATCTCCTTTCATATGGTGTTCAGTGGGTATAAGTACTGAGTTATCATTTTTCTTAAATGTCTTTACTTCTGAGTTAAAGTCTTAAGGTAACCATAATTGAGATGGAGTTAGGTATGCAGGGCACTAAAGAGGCCTTTAAATCCTGAAATCCTGAAAGCTGTCAATTAGGTACCTACCCTCCTCTTAGGGGAGGTAAGATAGTACCTCCAGCTTCACTCCAGCAGAGGAGTGATATTCCTGCAGAGGCAATGGTGAACAATGTTACCCATGGGAGATGTAGTTAGATAGGGACCATATTGCTTTAGGTGTCTTTGGTGCTTACCCAGGTGTATTGTCACACATCACTGGGAATTATGTTTAAGAAAAATCATGTGCATAATTACTTGCTGAGTATAATAACTGGACTGGCCTCATGAATATTATTCCCCTTTTATGACAGGAAGTTTCTCAGACTTTGGAGAAAAATAGGGATGTGGGAGTCTCCACTTCCCCATTCCTTGACAGCATCAATGATTAGATGGTGGTCCATGAACAAAAACAGTCTGGGAGACCTCTACATTCCACTTAGGAGGCTCTAGCAATAGTGTCAAGCAAACAAACAAGCAAAGCATAATTGCACAAGAAGTGAAGGAAGACAACATCCTTCTCCCTGCATCATTCCATCCCTCAAGCCAGCATTGTTCTGGACCAGGAAAAAAAATTTCCCAACTAGTAAGAATTCCTCTTACTAGGGAAGGAAAAAGTAGAGTGAGTGAACAACTTGTCTAGACTGTCCTGGCACTGCATGAAGGTCTAGCTTCAGTTTCACCCCCACTCATAACAGCAAGACTTGACTAGGAAGAAGGAATAAAAGCAGAGGCTATTATCAACACATATGCAGCAGGAGTGATTTCAGTTACAGAGAATTTTGTGGCATACAACTCAGCAGCTTCCACCAACGATGAAGTCACTGCCTGGGTGCATAGATCCTGACAATGGTCCTAGAAGTATTTAAGTTTCCTAGAGCCAGCCATTCCTCAGTACCCACCCCCAGGCCCCAGACCACCCTCCTGCCAACACCCCTACCAAAACCACACCCTTCCAGAGCCAGGACCCACATGAGTAACCATTCAAATACTCTGTGGCTGCACAGGTGTAGAACACCAGCCACCCTGGTCCCTTCCTACCTCCACCAAGACCCAGGAGTTAAGCTTACAGCCAATCCGGTTTTCTCGTAGGTGTGCAAGAGCAAGACACCAGCTTAAGTACCCTGGGCTGACGCACCAGCTTGCCTGCACTTGGGGGCACAGATAGCCCCTCTAGCCATGGCCTGATCCTATCATTTGCATCTGCTACAGCGGGTACACACACAGAGGAGAGTGTGCAGTGATGGGTGAATTCTCTGACAGCCAGGCCCCCAGCAACAGCTGCTTATGGAAAGCATGCTCAGCCTTCTGTCACTGGCCTGCAACACCATGCCCACCTATAGATAGCATCTCCAGCTTCACTCCAGCAGGACTCTCACCACTGGCCCTCACTATACTGCATAGGCACAGGGGAAAGATCGTGTGGCCACAGGACAGCATACTGACACCTAGGGCCCCCTGATGTCCTTGTGAGTCTGTATCAGGCCCAGTCATTTGTCCCTGGCCAGCAACACCACACTCACCTATAGATAGTCCCCGCAGCTGTGAACCTGTGAAGCCCTAGCCTGATTCCCATCACTGGCTTTCAAGTCCATATGCATGCCTAGGGGAAGAAAGTGCAGCTGTACAAGAGCACACCATCATCCAGGGCCCCCTGTAGCTGTCTGTGGGCTCAGATCAGGCTCTACCTCCTGTCACTGGCTGACACCACCATGCCCACAGGTGGCTGGTTCCTCTGGTTGTGGACCTGCATGACCCCCAGCCTTACCCCCATCACTGTACTCCACTGCAGTCTGCATACCTATGGGTAGAGTGTGAAGCCATAGGAGAGCACACTGGCACCCAGGTCCCCACAGATTCCAGTGAGTGCATAGATGGCCTTGGCCTCTGTTACCCACCCTGACCCCCATCACCACAAGTGTGTCTGCAGGTGACCACTGCTGCCACATAGACACCTGCACTAGGCCCTCACAGCAGAGTATGTGTACACCACTGGCTCTGGCCACCATTACTGCCTGCCCTGGTCCCTAGCTATGGGTCCTGGAGTCACCACTCAGGAGCCCAACAGCCCTTGCAGCCACTGCATTCTCTCCACCATGCTCACCAACATACACACGGTTGTTGATACTGTGGACCTCAGTGGCCTGAACTGAAGAGACATTACAGCCTCCTTGGACCCACTGCTGCCGTGTGCCCCTGCCCTTAGTGCCCTGCACCAGTAGATGCAGGGTCATAGCACAGCCCAGTGTGCTGCACATCCACACTGCAGAATCACTCCATAAAGTCTGGAAGAGGTGACTGCTCCTTGAAATGCATAGATACCTACACAAGGCAACAGTGATCCGAGAATCAGGGAAACGTGTTCACCAAAGGAACACAGCAAACCTCCAGTTGTGGGCCCCAAAGAAATGGAGATCCAGGAATTTTCTGACAAAGAATTCACAAAAAAAAATTGTTCTACAAATGCTCAGAGGGTTATAAGAGAACACAGATAAGCAAATTAATGATATCAGGAAAACAATACAAGAACAAAATGAGAAGCTCAACAAAGTGTCAGAAAACATAAAAAAGGACCAACCTGAAATTTCAGAGCTGAAGATACAAGCAACTGAATAATTCAATAGAGAACTTCAACACCAGACTTGAACAAGCAGAAGGGAGAATCAGTGAGCTAAAAGACATTATCTATTGAAATTATACAATTAGAAGAGCAAAAGGAAAAAAAGAACGGTGAAAAGGAATCAAGAAAGCCTATGTGAGTTTAGGGACACCATCAAAAAGCAATAATGTATGAATTACTGCCACCCCAGAAGGAGAAGAGAAGGACAAAGGATTACAAACTTATTTAAAGAAATAATGGCTGAAAACTCCCCAAAGATGTGGACATCTAAGTTCATGAAGCTAATAGGTCACCTCAAAATTACAATCCAAAACATGCTTCACCAAAACACATACCAATAAAATTGTCTAAAAACCAAAATCGAAGGGCAGGCTGGGTGGCTCAGTGGTTTAGCACCGCCTTCGGCCCAGGGCGTGATCCTGGAGACCGAATATCGAGTCCCACGTCAGGCTTCCTGCATGGAGCCTGTTTCTCCCTCTGCCTGTGTCTCTGTCTCTCTCTGTGTCTCTCATGAATAAATAAATAAATCTTTAAAAAAACAAAACAAAACAAAACAAAAATCGAAGAGAGAGTTTTAAAAGCAGCAACAGAAAACAATTTTTCTCTCATACAAGGGAAGCTCCATAAGGCTATCAGTGGGTTTTTTGGGAGGGACCTTAAAGGCCGGGAGAGAATGGGATGATATATTTAAACTGCTAAAAGAAAGAAATTGCCAACCAAGAGTTCTTTACCCAGCGATGCTGCCCTTCCAAATTGAAGGTGAAATAAAGACTTTCCCTAGTAAACGAGAGCTGAGGGAACTCGTTGTGACTAACCCTATGTCACAAGAAATGCTGAAAGGAGTTCTTCAAGCTGAAACTAATTGGTAACACCAAAACATATGAAAATACACAACACGCTGTTAAAGGTAAGCATACAGTCAGACTCAGAATACCCTAAGACTGTAACGTGGTGATGTGCTGACTAGGTAACTTTAAAATAAAGAATAAGAGACAAAGGTATTGAAAACAATTTGTTAACGGACACACACACACACACACACACACACAAAATATAAACAATGATGTAAAAACAGTAAATTTGGGTGGGGAATAATAGGATAGAGTTTTGGTATGTCATCAAAGTTAAGCTGTCAGCATAAAATAGACTGTCATACCTACAGGATGTTGTGTGTAAACCTCATGGGAGCCAAAAAGTAAAACTACCTAGATACACAAAAGATAAAGAGAAAGTAATCAAAGCATACCACTACGAAAAATATTCCATTTACAAAGGAGGGCATCAAGAAAGGAATAGTGAAAAGTGGAACTAGAGAACAGCCAAGAAACCAGTAATAAGGCGACATTAGTAAGTCTTATCAATAATTACTCTCTTAATGGATTGAATCCACCAATCAAAGGGCATAGAGTGGTTTAGTGGACAAAAAGCAAGATCAAACTATGTGCTGCCTACGAGGGACTCACCTCAGCTCTGAGGACATACATAGATCCAAAGTGAAGGGATGACAAAAGCTATTCCATGCAGGTGGAAACCAAAGAGAGTGGGGTTAGCTATACATAATGTCGAGCAAAATAGACTTTAAGCTAAAATGGTAACGAGAGACAGAGATGGTCGTTAGGTAATGATGAGGGGGGTCAATTCTTCAGGAAGATGTAACAATCATAAATATGCACTCAACACTGGAGCACCTAAATATATTAAGCAAATACTTAAAAAACTGAAAGGAGAAATAAACAGCAATAGGATAATACAGGGAGACTCCAGCACCCCACTTTCAATATTGCATGGATCTTCCAGACAAGAACATCAACAAGGAAGCACTGCACTGAGCCATACTTTAGACAAAACGGACTCAACAGACATATATAGAACATTTCATCTGGCAGCAGCAGAATACACGTTCTTCTCAAGTGCGCATGGAACATTCACCAAGATAGATCACAAAACAAGTCTTAGCAAATTTAAGAGCATTAAAATCATACTATCTTTTTTGACTGCAAGAGTATGAAACAAGGTATCACTAGCAGGCAAAAAGGTAGAAAATTCATCCAGTATGTGGAGATTAAACAACATGCTTCTGGATAACACTTGGGTCAAAGAAGAAACCAAAAGGGGGAAATCCAGACACAAATGCAAATGGAAGCATAGCATATCAGAACTGCTTTTGCAAGCAACCTATATGTTTTGTTTTAAGAGGGAATTTACAGTGACAAACACCTACATTAAGAAACAAGAATGATCCAACCCTAAATTTTCACCTCAAGGAGCTAGAAAAAGAAGAACAAAACTAAGCACAACGTCAGCAGAAGGGAGGAAGTAACAAAGATCCGAGTGGAAATAAATGTTCCAGACACCAGAAAAAATGATAGACAAGATTAATGAACCTAAGAACTGGTGATTTGGAAAGATAATAAAAGTGATGAAACTTCAGCTAGGCTACCTCAGGAAACAGAGAGAAGACTCAAATAAAACCAGCAGTGAAAGAGGGGACATTACAACTGACACCACGGAAATACAAAGGACCACGAGAGATTACTACAAATGGTTATATGCCAACAAATGGATAACCTAAAAGAAATGGATGTATTCCTAAAACACACAATCCACCAAGACTGTGTCATGAAGAACAGAGAATCTACAGGCTAATATCAAGTACGGAGATTGAATCATTACTTAAACCTGCCAAAACAGAAAATCCCAAGAACATATTATTTCACTGGTGACTTCTACCAAACATTTAAAGAACTAGCACCAAAAAAAAGAAAGAAAGAAAGAAAGAAAGAAAGAAGAAAGAAAGAAGAAAGAAGAAAGAAAGAAAGAACTAGCACCATACATCACAAATTCTTCCCAAAAATTGAGAGGAAGGAATACTCCCAAACTCATTTTACAAGGCCAGCATTACTATGACACAAAAGCCAGGTAAGAACGCTACAAGAAAGAAATTGACAGACTAATATCCCTGATGAATACAGATGAAAATATTCTCAAAAAAAAAAGAAAAAAACATGAGCAAACTGAATTCACAGCACATTAAAAATAAATCATCCACCATGATCAAGGAGGATTCATCCCTGTGTTGCAAGTATGGCTCAACATAGATCAAGGGGGATTCATCCCTGGTGTTGCAAGGATGGCTCAACATATGCAAATCAATAATTGTGATACACTGCATTAACAAGACACAGGATAAAATCATAGAATCGTCTTAGTAGATGCAGAAAAAGTATTTAACAAAAATTCAATATTCGACTCTCATTTAAAAAAAAAATCTCAAGAAGTGGGAATGGAGAGGACACACCTCAACATAGTAAAGGCCATGTGTGACGAGCTGACTCAATGGTGAAAAGCTGAAGCTATTGCTCTGAGATCAGAAACAAGACAAGGACGCCCACTTTTGCCACTTTTATTCAACATACTATTGGAAGTCCTAGCCAGACCATTTAGGCAAAAACAAAACAAAACAACCACCACGGAGAAGAAATGAAAAGGCATTCAAGTTGTAAGGGAAGAAGTAGAACTGTCACTATTTGCAGATGACATAATATTACTTCTAGAAAGCCCTGGAGACTCCACCAAAGACAGTTAGAACCAAATAAATGGATTCAGTAAAGCTGCAGGAAACAAAATCAAAATTCAAAACTCTGTTGCATTTCTGCACACTGCTAACAACCTATAAGAAAGAGAAATTAAGAAACCAATTCCGTTTACAATTGTATCAGAAAGAAGAAGATAACTGAGACTAATTTAACTGAGGAAGTGAAAGATCTGTACACTGAAAACTATAAGACAATGATGAAAGAGATTGAACAGATGCAAATAAATGGAAAGATATTCCATACTCAGGGAGGGGAAGAATTGGTATTATTAAATGTTCATCCTACCCAAAGCAATCTAGAGATCAGTGCAATCCCTACTGAATTCAATGGCATTTTTCACAAGAATAGAAGAAACAATCCTAAAATTTGTATGGAACCACAAAAAAACACCCCACCCCCCAAAAAAAAAAACCCCAAGTAACCAAAACAGTCTTGAGGAAGAAGAACAAGGCAGGAAGCCTCATACTCCCTGATTTTGAACTATTTTACAAAGCTATAACAATCAAACAGTATGGTATTGGCATAACAAACAGATGCATAGATCAACAGATGAGACTAGAGAGCTCAGAAATAAACACAGACATATACAGTCAATTAATTTACAAAAAGAGCCAAGAATATACAACAGGGGAAAGAACAGTCTCTTCAATAAATGGTGTTGGGAAAACTGGACAGCCACATGCAAAAGAATAGAACGGGATCACTGTCTTACACCACAGGCTAAAGACTGAATGCAAGACCCCAAACCATAAAACGCTTGGAAGCAATCATAGGTGCTAAGCTCCTTGACATCAGTCTTGGAGATTGATGATTGATTGAGTTTTTGGATCTGACACCAAGAGGAAGGATAACAAAAGCAAATATAACAAATGGGGCTACATCAAACTAAAAAGCTTCTGCACAGCAAAGGAAATCCTCAGCAAAATGAAAAGCCAACCTACCGAGTGGGAGAAAATATTTGCAAATCATGTATGTGATAAGGGTTAATATCCTAAAATATATAATGAATTCCAAAAACTCAAATGCAGAAAAAAGAAAAATCAAACAACTTGATTAAAAACTGGGCAATGATCTGAATAGACAGACAATTTTCCAAAGAAGACATACAGATGCCCAACAGGTACATGAAAAGGCCTTCCATATCACTAATCAGGGAAAATACAAATCAAAGCCACAACAAGTACAAACTTCGCACCTGTTAGAATGGCTATAATAAAAAGACAAGGAATAAACAAATGCTTGTGAGGATGGAGAGAAAAGGAAGTCTCATGCACTGTTGGTATATAATGTATGGGATGTAATTGGTGCAACCACTGTAGAAAACAGCATGGAGGCTCCTCAAAAAACTAAAAATAAAAGTACCATATAATCATCTAGTAATTCCACTACTGGGTATTTATCTGAAGAAAATGGTACAATGAACGGGCACCACCATGTTCATTGCAGCATTATTTACCATAGCCAAGATATGGAAACATCCTAAGTATCCATTTCTGTTGGCATGATATGGCCCTTTTTTTTTTATGTTTAGGATTTTCATTTTATTAGCTTTTTTTTAAAGATTTTATTTATTCATGAGAAACAGAGAGACAGAGAGTGAGAGACAGAGACACAGGCAGGTGAGAGAAGGAGGCTCCATAACAGGGAGTCTGATGTGGGATTTGATCCTGGGACCTCCAGGACCATGCCCTGGGCTGAAGGCAGAGGCGCTAAACCGCTAAGCCACCCAGGGATCCCCCATTGTCAGCTCTTACATTTAGGTCTTTGATCTATTTTGAGTTAATTTTTGTATATGGTGCTAGGTCAGAATCCAAACTCCTTCTTTTGCATACGAATATCCAGTTTTTCTTAGCTTCATTGGTTGAGAAGTCCATCTTTTCTATTGAACTCTTTGGTGAGACATCTGTCTTGAACCAAAGTATCCTCAAAGAGGGCTGATAGCTGAGGGGTGTCTGCTGGCAGCACATTTGATATGCTTTGAAGTCAGACCCACCTGGGTACAAATCGCAGCTGGTAAATAGTAATATTTACCAGTTGTGTGCGTTAGGGAAGTTCTCTGAGCCTGTGTTTTCTCATCTGTAAAAAGGGAATGATAGTATTATCCACCTCATAGGGTTTTGTGAGCATTAAATGAGATGACGGAAGTAAAATGCTCAGCACGACAAATGTAACAAGCACTCCGTAAATTTAGGCTGTATCATTTCCTCCCACATGGCACAGGAAGTCAGCTCATTTGCCCAACCCTGGCCTTTGTCTCCACAGTCTGGTTAATTGTCTTCAACTACGTACCTGTGACATGATGTAACAAGGGCTTTGTTATAACCTGCTAAGCACCCTCATACACTCCTTTTTCAGTGAGGTTTTAGCCTTGGCAGTAAATCGGACATGGCTTGCTTTTGCACTCCTTGCCACACATGTTTTACTGACAACTGCTGTGGGGTTGAGATCACTGACATGTTTTTTAAGGATCCAAAACTATCTTGCCACCTCCAAGCATAAAATAATTTTAGGGGATCCCTGGGTGGCTCAGCGGTTTAGCGCCTGCCTTCAGCCCAGCATGTGATCCTGGAGTCCTGGGATCAAGTCCCATATCAGGCTCCCTGCATGGATCCTTCTTCTCCCTTTGCCTGTGTCTGCCTTCTCTCTCTGTCTGTGTCTCTCATGATAAATAAGTAAAATATTTTTTAAAAATTTTAAACTTGGCAAATCCTGATGAAAACATTAAAAAATCTTGCTGTTTTATCAGTATGACTTCTTTGTTGTGCTATGTTTGGAGACTGTGGCTTTTGCAATTTTTCCTGAGGGTCTTAGTCAGAACTTGGGGCAGCTGCTTGTTAGTTTATTTCTCTTGATTTGCACCAGCACTCTGCTGGCCATGTGAGAGTTCCTGCCCAAGCTACAGTGGCTTAGCCCAGACAACAGTCCATTCTGATTAGTAGGAGAAATGGTCCCAATTGTGGACAGTTGTTCCCCTGGAACTATAGGCTTGTTATATAGAGATTCAGACTCCCTCAAAAAAGCCAAAGTTGAAAGGTCTACAATTTTTGGTGCTTCTGGTGAAGTCTTTCCAAGCTCCCCTGTTGGGACATCAATGAACAAACATTGGTTGACCTTTCTATGACTGGTATGTTTTGTAGTATTTCTGAGACAGGCAACAGGAAGCTTAATACCAACTTTGATTAGTTGACATGATACCTGGAAAGCCAGAGGAGGGCAAAGGATCTCAGAGGGACCCATCTGTGGTAGCTACAGGTTCCAGGCTGTCAGTCCCTCTGGGGCTGGTCCTTCTCCCTCTCCCTTCCTGTAGTGGCACCTGTTGGGTTAGGCTGAGCATCTGACAGTGATGGTAGTTGCTTGAAAATGTAAGCAAACTGGTCCTGAAAAACTGGCCAGTGTGCCCAGATCTATTCTGATTTATTTGTTAGTAGTGGTTTTGCCCTCTGCTAAGATTGTCATCTGGTTGCTTGACAAGAAAGAAAAAAGGTATTCTAGTGGACTGACTGAATGGAGGCTTCTTGGGGACTCTTGGTTGCTTGTGTTTCTCTCCATTCTATTCTAGGCACTAGATGTGTCTTGCCCCACCAGGGCAGGCCAGGCATGCACATGAGAGCTCTGCTTGAGAATTTCTGGCATCTCCTGTTATCTCTTGTGGACAAAACCTTAAGGTTCACAGGGCACCAGGCATTTTTCAGCAGATCCACAGCCAACTACCCCAATCTCATATCCTCACCTCTTGCTTTGTGCAGAAAACATGGGGAATAAGATTCAGCTCTGGGATATCCCATTCTGCAGGTCCTTCCCTATAGCATTTACAAAGTAGCACCACGAGTCATCTGTGCGTGACTATCATAAATAAATAAAAAAAGGGGGGGGAAGGTGCTCAAGAAGTGCTACATCCTGTTATACATTCGTTAACTATTTAAACACAGGTGTCATTTTCTTCCTTGTCTCCCTATGTGCTCCTGTGTTTCTATCACCACCACTTTACCTTTGCTGCCATTTTAAGGGGTATACACATTGACTCTGGGTCTCCAGAGCATCCTGGTTTCTAGCGCATCCTGATCCATGGCACTTACTGCTTATCAGAAATAAGGTGATGATGTTGGAATATGAAGTATTCTGATAAAAACACGACTCTTCTAAGATCTGTTACTATTTTTTATTTTATTTTATTTATGATAGGCACACAGTGAAGAGAGAGAGGCAGAGACACAGGCAGAGGGAGAAGCAGGCTCCATGCACCGGAAACCTCGACGTGGGATTCGATCCCGGTCTCCAGGATCACGCCCTGGGCCAAAGGCAGGCGCTAAACCGCTGCGCCACCCAGGGATCCCAAGATCTGTTACTATTTTGATGTTGAAAAACAGCAGACAAAATGCACAATGAAATGGAATGGTTGAAAGTTTTCTGACCGAGGTACCAAGAAGTTTAGAGGACACTGGATTCCCTCTCTAATTGTCTGATGTGATGTCAAACTCGAGGGCATGCAATCATAAGTGGACACAGCCTGGCATAGAACCCCCACTTCCCTGTATTGTATTTTGTCCAATCAGATACAGAGGTTGCCTGTGACGTACAGGAAATGCAGCGACTATAAGGGGCCAGTGCCCCTCAGCAGCCGCCATTGTCCGTCCTTCTGAGCTGTTGGGAGGGTGAGCCCACATGCTGAGCCTGGCTGTGAGACCTCTTCGGAGGAATGCCTGGGCACTAAAGAGCCCAGGGAAGCCGAACCAGAGACCCGAAGAGGAAGAAGCCAAGGCGTCAATGCCACCGTCGCTGCCGGCGCAGCCGCTCAGACAGTTTCGCCATCTACTTCCCCAGGGTTCTGAAGCAGGTTGACGAGGGTCTGAGCCTCTCACAGAAGGCTGTGAGCATCATGGATTCGTTCGTTAAGGACATCTTCGAGCGCATCGCTGACGAGGGCCTCTCGCTGGCCCGCTCCACCAAGCGCTCCACCATCACCTCCAGGGAGAATCCAGACCCGCCGTACGCCTGCTGCTTGCCGGGGGAGATTGGCAAGTACGCGGTGGTCTGAGGGCCACCAAGGCCCTCATGAGGTACACCTTTAGCAAGTGAGCTGCCTCAGGACCACCTCACAAACCAAAGGCTCTTTTCAGAGCCACCTCACTTGGCAGAAAAAGACCTGTAGCTCTAAAAAGTGGGACAAACTCTAGTTTTTGTTCTTGTGGCATTCTGCAGATATTTAAAGTATTTTTTACCATGAACAAAACATGATCAACTCTCCTTTAAAATATATTTGAGTGCCGTTTATTCCTTGACAATTGTGAACTCTCCTTAACCATGCTGCATTTCTTGGCTTTCCCCAACAGTCATTTCTGTTAGATATTTCTGTAGGTCAGGCTCAATGGGGTTTTTTTTCCAGTTGTAATGATGTTTACCCTTTTCTCTCTCATTTCTCATGAGCCTATGGTGAGTTTCCCAGAGGCTCATAATCAGTGATACGGCAAGAGATAAAGTGCAGAAACTGATATAAGAATCCATCTGACTTCTGTTAGGTGAATTATTGAGGAGATTTTAAAATCTGAAACGTCTCTCTCTTCTATGCTTTTTTTTTATTTTTATTTATTTTTTTTCCTCTATGCTTTTTTAGAAAAATTTTTTCATATGCACTTATAATTTATGTTAACATGATGTAATTATGTTAAAATAAAATACATAATTTTATTACAATTTTAAATGGATCCTCAATAAATTTCTTTAAATTTCTGTTATAATGTTTTGTACAGCGAATATTGGCAGATATGATTGACATAATAGCTTCAGCAGTTCCTGTTTACTTTTAGGAGTGTAAGGTTTCCCAAGACAAAGCTTTTCTAGATATTTACTCATTTGCAGTGCAATCAGATTAACAAAACTATTTAGGCCCTTTTTTAGTGTTTGAATCTTCTTAAAATTTAATTTCCAAATATTCACAAATACTTTTAAATCGTAATGCTGATTAAAAGCTTTCTTTTCATTTGCTGGCTCTAATAAGAATGATAGTAGCATTTCATCAGCAAAGGTGATATTAAGATTTTGTTTGAAATCTATGTGCTCAGAACAACAATTTTAGTTTTCTAAGCCATTTAAGGTAACTTACTAGGTATCAAAAGCGCCCTCTTGGTAGCTTTAGCAGCCATTGAGAACACTATTTTTCTCTTGATTTATTTAAGTAAATTATAGCATTTCCAATATTAAAATTTCCTTAGATTTGTGTAAGGGAACCCCTTAATTGGAGGCACTTTGAAGTATCAGAGATACGTATTGTGTGATTTGTTTCCTGATGTTTAGGCCTACCTTCCTTGATTGGAAGTGATCTGAAAGCTGTAAATTAATCTGAGCTCTTTCATTACTCCCAATTTTATTGGCATTCATGTCTCTTTCTTAACCTGATAGAAATGCAGGCCGTACACACTTGCCCTACTTCATTCTCCAACTCATTCCTCTTTCTTAAAAAGATGTTGTTGTCACAATACCCGAGTGATTGATTTTGCATCTTCTCACAATAAGGGCTCCAAGATCCCTGACTAAAATGAAGAGTTTCAATGTGCTGCCTGGGGTTTTCTGTTCTAACTACCTTTAGAAGGTGCTCAAACAGGTTCACCCTGATAACAGTTCTGTAAGTATGACCATATGTGACCTGCTATTAGTCATATTCTCCATCATTGAGTAAACTGGTTTTGAGAGCACTCAGCAGATTCAATTTTTTGTTTTCAAAATCACATGAGTTTGTGAATAAGAGTATGCTCAGTGGAAGTACCCTCTTTTTATTGGCAGTCTACTGATGATAAATCAAAGTCAACCTACTGGGTTGTTCTTTCTCTTCACCCTTTCATTGTATGCATACTCTAGAATTTTCATTTTTGCCCAAATGTCCTGTAATTGAATTAGGTTCAACTGGATTTCAAAAGTTGTTTGCTTTTAGGTTTTTTCCTCACATTATTTTACATTCTTGTCATATTTTAAAATTCACATGTGAATTACTGTTTAACTGATCTTCATGTTCAATGCCTATTCGAAATTTTTAATACAGTCGTTTTAGGATCTTATTTTCCTTTGCTTGCTACTTCTGCATTGAGTCTTCCTGACCACCTAATCTAGTACTGCTCTCTCCCCCATTATGTATGTTGTGTATATACTTAGTTCTTTGTAGAATTATTTGGTTCAGATATCCGTTTCCTTAACTATTATCTTTAATTCACACTGGATAGTGAACTTCCTGATATGAGAGTCCTTGTCTCATTTGCTGTCCATATATCAGGAGTAAGAACCATATTTGGCACTTGTTACAATCATGTCACAGGTACGTAGTTGAAGACAATTAACCAGACTGTGGAGACAAAGGCCAGGGTTGGGCAAATGAGCTGACTTCCTGTGCCATGTGGGAGGAAATGATACAGCCTAAATTTACGGAGTGCTTGTTACATTTGTCGTGCTGAGCATTTTACTTCCGTCATCTCATTTAATGCTCACAACAACCCTATGAGGTGGATAATACTATCATTCCCTTTTTACAGATGAGAAAACACAGGCTCAGAGAAACTTCCCTAACGCCCACACAACTGGTAAATATTACTATTTACCAGCTGCGATTTGTACCCAGGTGGGTCTGACTTCAAAGCATATCAAATGTGCTGCCAGCAGACCACCCCTCAGCTATCAGCCCTCTTTGAGGATACTTGGTTCAAGACAGATGTCTCACCAAAGAGTTCAATAGAAAAGATGGACTTCTCAACCAATGAAGCTAAGAAAACTGGATATTCGTATGCAAAAGAAGGAGTTTGGATTCTGACCTAGCACCATATACAAAAATTAACTCAAAATAGATCAAAGACCTAAATGTAAGAGCTGACAATGGGGATCCCTGGGTGGCTTAGCGGTTTAGCGCCTGCCTTCAGCCCAGGGCATGGTCCTGGAGTCCCAGGATCAAATCCCACATCAGACTCCCTGTATGGAGCCTCCTTCTCTCCACTGCCTGTGTCTCTGTCTCTCACTCTCTGTCTCTCTGTTTCTCATGAATAAATAAAATCTTTAAAAAAAAAGCTAATAAAATGAAAATCCTAACATAAAAAAAAAAAGGCCATATCATGCCAACAGAAAATGGATACTTAGGATGTTTCCATATCTTGGCTATGGTAATAATGCTGCAATGAACATGGTGGTGCCCGTTCATTGTACCCATTTTCTTCAGATAAATACCCAGTAGTGGAATTACTAGATGAGTATATGGTACTTTATTTTTAGTTTTTTGAGGAGCCTCCATGCGGTTTTTCTACAGTGGTTGCACCAATTTACATCCCATACATTATATTACCAACAGTGCAATGAGACTTCCTTTTTCTCTCCATCCTCACAAGCATTTGTTATTCCTTGTCTTTTTAATTATAGCCATTCTAACAGGTGCGAAGTTGTACCTTGTTGTGGCTTTGATTTGTATTCCCTGATTAGTGATATGGAAGGCCTTTTCATGTACCGGTTGGGCATCTGTATGTCTTCTTTGGAAAAATTGTCTGTCTATTCAAGTCATTTGCCCAGTTTTAATCAAGTTGTTTGATTTTTCTTTTTTCTGCCTTTGAGTTTTGGAATTCATTATATATTTAGATATTAACCCTTTATCACATACATGATTGCAAATATTTTCTCCCACTCGGTAGGTTGGCTTTTCATTTTGCTGAGGATTTCCTTTGCTGTGCAGAAGCTTTTTAGTTTGATGTAGCCCCATTTGTTTATATTTGCTTTTGTTATCCTTCCTCTTGGTGTCAGATCCAAAAACTCAATCAATCAATCAATCAACAATCAATCTCCAAGACTGATGTCAAGGAGCTTAGCACCTATGATTGCTTCCAAGCGTTTTATGGTTTTGGGTCTTGCATTCAGTCTTTAGCCTGTGGTGTAAGACAGTGATCCCGTTCTATTCTTTTGCATGTGGCTGTCCAGTTTTCCCAACACCATTTATTGAAGAGACTGTTCTTTCCCCTGTTGTATATTCTTGGCTCTTTTTGTAAATTAATTGACTGTATATGTCTGTGTTTATTTCTGAGCTCTCTAGTCTCATCTGTTGATCTATGCATCTGTTTTTATGCCAATACCATACTGTTTTGATTGTTATAGCTTTGTAAAATAGTTCAAAATCAGGGAGTATGAGGCTTCCTGCCTTGTTCTTCTTCCTCAAGACTGTTTTGGTTACTTGGGGTTTTTTTTTTTGGGGGGGGGTGTTTTTGTGGTTCCATACAAATTTTAGGATTGTTTCTTCTATTCTTGTGAAAAATGCCATTGAATTTCAGTAGGGATTGCACTGATCTCTAGATTGCTTTGGGTAGGATGAACATTTAATAATACCAATTCTTCCCCTCCCTGAGTATGGAATATCTTTCCATTTATTTGCATCTGTTCAATCTCTTTCATCATTGTCTTATAGTTTTCAGTGTACAGATCTTTCACTTCCTCAGTTAAATTTAGTCTCAGTTATCTTCTTCTTTCTGATACAATTGTAAACGGATTGGTTTCTTAATTTCTCTTTCTTATAGGTTGTTAGCAGTGTGCAGAAATGCAACAGAGTTTTGAATTTTGATTTTGTTTCCTGCAGCTTTACTGAATCCATTTATTGGTTCTAACTGTCTTTTGGTGGAGTCTCCAGGGCTTTCTAGAAGTAATATTATGTCATCTGCGAATAGTGACAGTTCTACTTCTTCCCTTACAACTTGAATGCCTTTTCAATTTCTTCTCCGTGGTTGTTTGTTTTGTTTTGTTTTGTTTTGCCTAAATGGTCTGGCTAGGACTTCCAATAGTATGTGAATAAAGTGGCAAAGTGTAGGCGTCCTTGTCTTGTTTCTGATCTCAGACAAATAGCTTTCAGCTTTTCACCATTGAGTCAGCTCGTCACACATGGCCTTTACTATGTTGAGGTGTGTCCTCTCCATTCCCACTTCTTGAGATTTTTTTTTTAAATGAGAAGTCGAATATTGAATTTTGTTAAATACTTTTTCTGCATCTACTAAGATGATTCTATGATTTTATCCTGTGTCTTGTTAATGCAGTGTATCACAATTATTGATTTGCATATGTTGAGCCATCCTTGCAACACAGGGATGAATCCCCCTTGATCTATGTTGAGCCATACTTGCAACACAGGGAATTGAATCCCCCTTGATCATGGTGGATGATTTATTTTTTAATGTGCTGTTGAATTCAGTTTGCCTCATGTTTTTTTCTTTTTTTTTTGAGAATATTTTCATCTGTATCATCAGGGATATTAGTCTGTCAATTTCTTTCTTGTAGCGTTCTTACCTGGCTTTTGTGTCATAGTAATGCTGGCCTTGTAAAATGAGTTTGGGAGTATTCCTTCCTCTCCAATTTTGGGAAGAATTTGGATGTATTGGTGCTAGTTCTTTCTTTCTTTCTTTCTTTCTTTCTTTTCTTTCTGTCTTTCTTTCTTTCTTTATTTCTTTCTTTTTTTGGTGCTAGTTCTTTAAATGTTTTGGTAGAAGTCACCAGTGAAATAATATGTTCTTGGGATTTTCTGTTTTGGCAGGTTTTTAAGTAATGATCAATCTCCGTACTTGATATTAGCCTGTCAGATTCTCTGTTTCTTCATGACACAGTCTTGGTGGATTGTGTGTTTTAGGAATACATCCATTTCTTTTAGGTTATCCATTTGTGGGCATATAACCATTTGTAGTAATCTCTCGTGGTCCTTTGTATTTCCGTGGTGTCAGTTGTAATGTCCCCTCTTTCACTGCTGGTTTTATTTGAGTCTTCTCTCTGTTTTCCTGAGGTAACCTAGCTGAAGTTTCATCACTTTTATTTATCTTTCCAAATCACCAGTCTTAGTTTCATTAATCTTGTCCTATCATTTTTTTCTGGTGTCTGGCACATTATTTCCACTCGGATCTTTGTTACTTCCTCCCTTCTGCTGACGTTGTGCTTAGTTTGTTCTTCTTTTTCTAGCTCCTTGAGGTGAAAATTTTAGGTTGAGATCATTTTGTTTTCTTAATGTAGGTGTTTGTCACTGTAAATTTCCCTCTTAAAACAAACATATAGGTTGCTGCAAAAGCAGTTCTGATATGCTATGCTTCCATTTGCATTTGTGTCTGGATTTCCCCTTTTGGTTTCTTCTTTGACCCAAGTGTTATCCAGAAGCATGTTGTTTAATCTCCACATACTGGTGAATTTCTACCTTTTTGCCTGCTAGTGATACCTTGTTTCATACTCTTGCAGTCAAAAAGATAGTATGATTTTAATGCTCTTAAATTTGCTAAGACTTGTTTTGTGATCTATCTTGGTGAATGTTCCATGCGCACTTGAGAAGAACGTGTATTCTGCTGCTGCCAGATGAAATGTTCTATATATGTCTGTTGAGTCCGTTTGTCTAAAGTATGGCTCAAGTGCAGTGCTTCCTTGTTGATGTTCTTGTCTGGAAGATCCATGCAATATTGAAAGTGGGGTGCTGGAGTCTCCCTGTATTATCCTATTGCTGTTTATTCTCCTTTCAGTTTTTTAAGTATTTGCTTAATATATTTAGGTGCTCCAGTGTTGAGTGCATATTTATGATTGTTACATCTTCCTGAAGAATTGACCCCCCTCATCATTACCTAACGACCATCTCTATCTCTCGTTACCATTTTAGCTTAAAGTCTATTTTGCTCGACATTAGTATAGCTAACCCCACTCTCTTTGGTTTCCACCTGCATGGAATAGCTTTTTGTCATCCCTTCACTTTGGATCTATGTATGTCCTCAGAGCTGAGGTGAGTCCCTCGTAGGCAGCACATAGTTTGATCTTGCTTTTTGTCCACTAAACCACTCTATGCCCTTTGATTGGTGGATTCAATCCATTAAGAGAGTAATTATTGATAAGACTTACTAATGTCGCCTTATTACTGGTTTCTTGGCTGTTCTCTAGTTCCACTTTTCACTATTCCTTTCTTGATGCCCTCCTTTGTAAATGGAATATTTTTCGTAGTGGTATGCTTTGATTACTTTCTCTTTATCTTTTGTGTATCTAGGTAGTTTTTACTTTTTGGCTCCCATGAGGTTTACACACAACATCCTGTAGGTATGACAGTCTATTTTATGCTGACAGCTTAACTTTGATGACATACCAAAACTCTATCCTATTATTCCCCACCCAAATTTACTGTTTTTACATCATTGTTTATATTTTGTGTGTGTGTGTGTGTGTGTGTGTGTCCGTTAACAAATTGTTTTCAATACCTTTGTCTCTTATTCTTTATTTTAAAGTTACCTAGTCAGCACATCACCACGTTACAGTCTTAGGGTATTCTGAGTCTGACTGTATGCTTACCTTTAACAGCGTGTTGTGTATTTTCATATGTTTTGGTGTTACCAATTAGTTTCAGCTTGAAGAACTCCTTTCAGCATTTCTTGTGACATAGGGTTAGTCACAACGAGTTCCCTCAGCTCTCGTTTACTAGGGAAAGTCTTTATTTCACCTTCAATTTGGAAGGGCAGCATCGCTGGGTAAAGAACTCTTGGTTGGCAATTTCTTTCTTTTAGCAGTTTAAATATATCATCCCATTCTCTCCGGCCTTTAAGGTCCCTCCCAAAAAACCCACTGATAGCCTTATGGAGCTTCCCTTGGTATGAGAGAAAAATTGTTTTCTGTTGCTGCTTTTTAAACTCTCTCTTCGATTTTGTTTTGTTTTGTTTTGTTTTTTTAAAGATTTTATTTATTTATTCATGAGAGACACAGAGAGAGACAGAGACACAGGCAGAGGGAAGAAAACAGGCTCCATGCAGGAAGCCTGACGTGGGGACTCGATATTCGGGTCTCCAGGATCACGCCCTGGGCCGAAGGCGGTGCTAAACCACTGAGCCACCCAGCCTGCCCTTCGATTTTGGTTTTAGACAATTTTATTGGTATGTGTTTTGGTGAAGCATGTTTTGGATTGTAATTTTGAGGTGACCTATTAGCTTCATGAACTTAGATGTCCACATCTTGGGGAGTTTTCAGCCATTATTTCTTTAAATAAGTTTGTAATCCTTGTCCTTCTCTTCTCCTTCTGGGGGTGGCAGTAATTCATACATTATTGCTTTTTGATGGTGTCCCTAAACTCACATAGGCTTTCTTGATTCCTTTTCACCGTTCTTTTTTCCTTTTGCTCTCTAATTGTATAATTTCAATAGATAATGTCTTTTAGCTCACTGATTCTCCCTTCTGCTTGTTCAAGTCTGGTGTTGAAGTTCTCTATTGAATTATTCAGTTGCTTGTATTCTTCAGCTCTGAAATTTCAGGTTGGTCCTTTTTTATGTTTTCTGACACTTTGTTGAGCTTCTCATTTTGTTCTTGTATTGTTTTCCTGATATCATTAATTTGCTTATCTGTGTTTCTCTTATAACCCTCTGAGCATTTGTAGAACAATTTTTTTTTGTGAATTCTTTGTCAGAAATATTCCTGGATCTCCATTTCTTTGGGGCCCACTACTGGAGGTTTGCTGTGTTCCTTTGGTGAACACGTTTCCCTGATTCTCGATCACTGTTGCCTTGTTACGGTATCTATGCATTTCAAGGAGGCAGTCACCTCTTCCAGACTTTATGGAGTGATTCTGCAGTGTGGATGTGCAGCACACTGGGCTGTGCTATGACCCTGCACTACTGGTGCAGGGCACTAAGGGCAGGGGCACACGGCAGCAGTGGGTCCAAGGAGGCTGTAATGTCTCTTCAGTTTCAGGCCACTGAGGTCCACAGTATCAACAACCGTGTGTATGTTGGTGAGCATGGTGAGAGAATGCAGTGGCTGCAAGGGCCTGTTGGGCTCCTGAGTGGTGACTCCAGGACCCATAGCTTAGGACCAGGGCAGGCAGTAATGGTGGCCAGAGCCAGTTGGTGGTACCACATACTCTGCTGTGAGGGCCTAGTGCAGGTGTCTATGTGGCAGCAGTGGTCACCTGCAGACACACTTGTGGTGATGGGGGTCAGGGTGGGTAACAGAGGCCAAGGCCCATCTATGCACTCACTGGAATCTGTGGGGACCTGGGTGCCAGTGTGCTCTCCTATGGCTTCACACTCTACCCATAGGTATGCAGACTTGCAGTGGAGTACAGTGATGGGGGTAAGGCTGGGGTCATGCAGGTCCACAACCAGAGGAACCAGCCACCTGTGGGCATGGTGGTGTCAGCCAGTGACAGGAGGTAGAGCCTGATCTGAGCCCACAGACAGCTACAGGGGGCCCTGGATGATGGTGTGCTCTTGTACAGCTGCACTTTCTTCCCCTAGGCATGCATATGGACTTGAAAGCCAGTGATGGGAATCAGGCTAGGCTTCACAGGTTCACAGCTGCGGGGACTATCTATAGGTGAGTGTGGTGTTGCTGGCCAGGGACAAATGGACTGGGCCTGATACAGACTCACAAGGACATCAGGGGGCCCTAGGTGTCAGTATGCTGTCCTGTGGCCACACGATCTTTCCCCTGTGCCTATGCAGTATAGTGAGGGCCAGTGGTTGAGAGTCCTGCTGGAGTGAAGCTGGAGATGCTATCTATAGGTGGGCATGGTGTTGCAGGCCAGTGACAGAAGGCTGAGCATGCTTTCCATAAGCAGCTGTTGCTGGGGGCCTGGCTGTCAGAGAATTCACCCATCACTGCACACTCTCCTCTGTGTGTGTACCCGCTGTAGCAGATGCAAATGATAGGATCAGGCCATGGCTAGAGGGGCTATCTGTGCCCCAAGTGCAGGCAAGCTGGTGCGTCAGCCCAGGGTACTTAAGCTGGTGTCTTGCTCTTGCACACCTACGAGAAAACCGGATTGGCTGTAAGCTTAACTCCTGGTTCTTGGTGGAGGTAGGAGGGACCAGGGTGGCTGGGTGTTCTACACCTGTGCAGCCACAGAGTATTTGAATGGTTACTCATGTGGGTCCTGGCTCTGGAAGGGTGTGGTTTGGTTAGGGGTGTTGGCAGGAGGGTGGTCTGGGGCCTGGGGGTGGGTACTGAGGAATGGCTGGCTCTAGGAAACTTAAATACTTCTAGGACCATTGTCAGGATCTATGCACCCAGGCAGTGACTTCATCGTTGGTGGAAGCTGCTGAGTTGTATGCCACAAAATTCTCTGTAAACTGAAATCACTCCTGCTGCATATGTGTTGATAATAGCCTCTGCTTTTATTCCTTCTTCCTAGTCAAGTCTTTGCTGTTATGAGTGGGGTGAAACTGAAGCTAGACCCTTCATGCAGTGCCAGGACAGTCTAGACAAGTTGTTCACTCACTCTACTTTTTCCTTCCCTAGTAAGAGGAATTCTTACTAGTGGGAAATTTTTTTTCCTGGTCCAGAACAATGCTGGCTTGAGGGAATGGAATGATGCAGGGAGAAGGATGTTGTCTTCCTTCACTTCTTGTGCAATTATGCTTTGCTTGTTTGTTTGCTTGACACTATTGCTAGAGCCTCCTAAGTGGAATGTAGAGGTCTCACCAGACTGTTTTTGTTCAGGACCACCATCTAATCATTGATGCTGTCAAGGAATGGGGAAGTGGAGACTCCCACATCCCTATTTTTCTCCAAAGTCTGAGAAACTTCCTGTCATAAAAGGGGAATAATATTAATGAGGGCCAGTCCAGTTATTATACTCTAGCAAGTAATTATGCCACATGATTTTTCTTAAACATAATTCCCAGTGATGTGTGACAATACACCTGGGTAAGCACCAAAGACACCTTAAAGCAATATGGTCCCTATCTAACTACATCTCCCATGGGTTAACATTGTTCACCATTGCCTCGCAGGAATATCACTCCTCTGCTGGAGTGAAGCTGGAGGTACTATCTTACCTCCCCTAAGAGGAGGGTAGGTACCTAATTGACAGCTTTCAGGATTTCAGGATTTAAAGGCCTCTTTAGTGCCCTGCATACCTAACTCCATCTCAATTATGGTTACCTTAAGACTTTAACTCAGAAGTAAAGACATTTAAGAAAAATGATAACTCAGTACTTATACCCACTGAACACCATATGAAAGGAGAATTTTAAAGAATGTAACTTAGAAGATGGAAAATGATCTGAGATGCCAGAGGAATGATAATAGAATGAATTGGCAAATAGAAGTAAATGAAATATCGATGGCATAAAATATTTATAATGATTATGGCGACTTAAAGCAAAAAGTTAACAAGACGGAACTAAATACAGTATTACGAATCACTTGGATGATGGGTTGTGTCCAAGGAGAGCACCTCATAGCAATACAGGAAGCATTCCACCATCACCTCCAGGGAGATCCAGAGAGCCATATGTCAGTGGCCGCCTGGGGAGACTGCCAAGCACACTGTGTCTGAGGCCACCAAGGCCGTCATCCGGTGCACCAGACACCAATGAGCTGCCTCAGGACCGCCTGACCACACCGCAAAGCAAAGGCAAGAGCCTTTTCTTTTCAGAGCTACCTCACTTGGCAGGAAAAGACCTGAAGCTCTCCAGAGTGCAGTCTACTCTAGTGTTTGGATCTTTGTCATTTTGTCGATCTTTATAAATTCTTAGTGTGAAAGAAATGTTTAAAAAAAAACAGTATCAGCTCGACTTTCTATGTCTTTAGTGCTATTGGCTATGATTTTTCTTAACCATACTGCATTTCATCACTTTGCTAAATGGTCATTTCTATTAGGTATTTCCCTAGGTTAGCCTCTTCAGGGATCTTAATGGTCAAAACTATTTCCAAAATAATTTTATTTACCTCACCTATTCTTATTCTCCTACCTGTGTCCAATAGTGTCATCCGGAGATTTTTGTTTTTTCAAAATGTGTGGTATAGCAACAATTTAAGTGCAATACCAGATATAACAATCACACTTACCCCATTCACACCCCTTTAGTATATCCCATTATCTGAATTCAAATAAATAAAAGGGGACCCAAACAATGTGCCAAAAACTCAATCAAACAACCTAGAATCGTGAAGGCATAGAGTAACTCCAGATTTCCAACATGTTGCATTCCAACATAACGGAACGTGGAAGAGTGGTAGTTTTATTGGAATAATTTTGATTCCACATTAGTGCATCATTTCTTATAAGCGGTAAATGTGATTGACTTAGGATGTGCTACAAATACTCTGATGCTCTGGAATCAATGTGCCCGACCTTTATTTATCTTTAAGGATTTTATTTATTTATTCGTGAGAGACACACAGAGAGAGGCAGAGACACAGACAAAGGGAGAAACAGTCTCCTCACAGGGAGCCCCCTGTGGGACTCTATCCCCGGACACAGGATCACGCCCTGAGCAGAAGGCAGATGGCTGAACTACCCAGGCATCCCATTGTGTGCCCCTCTTTTATAATCACAGCAACGGTAAGGTGGAGATGAGGACTACTATGGAATAAAAAGTATTGCAAAAGGGTGCCTAGGTGGCTCAGTCTGTTAAGCATCTGGCTCTTGATTTTGGCTCAGGTCATGATCTCAGGTTTTGTGAAATACAGCCAGACTTCGGGCTACACGCTGGGTGTAGAGCCTACTTGAAATCTCTCCCTCGCTCTCTGCTCCTCCCCCTTCTCTCCTACTCTCTCCCTCTCCAGAAAATTTTCATGTTGGAAATCTAGAGGTACTCAACGGCTTCCTGTGGAATGTTTAGAGGTCCTTCTGGCAGCCCTCATGGGAAACTTAGAGGCTGCCTGATTCCCGCTCTGACTGAGGAGATGCCAAGCTCGAAGGTGTGCCACGAGATCTGACAAGACCTGGCTGAATGACCCGCTCACTTCCTGGCTTTGCCTTTTGTCCAATCAGAGAGGAGCTTCCGGTGACATCGGGCCATACAGTGGCTATAAAAGAGCCCTGGCCCTTCAGCTGCTGCCAGTGCGCTTCCTTCTGAGCTATCGGGGAGGTGAGCCCCACATGGCTGAGCCTGGCTGTGAGCCTCTTGGGAGGAAAGCCTGGTTACGAGGGAGCCGGAGGAAG